>NC_026001.2:36528147-36562437 GCF_000442705.2 Elaeis guineensis | reverse complement strand
AAACCAATCATCCTTATCCATTCATTTGGCACATTAAAGTGGGGCATGGAGAGGGCTTGGCGTGAGAAAAAAATTCATGAGAAGTTTCTTCTCATGAATCTAAATGAGTGCAATGGAAGTGAGGTGGCGCATGGAGATTGGGTCAAGGTCGTTTAATTATTTAAACGAACCTAATTGAACCAAATAAGTTAGGTCCAATTAGACTAATTTAAACTCAACTTAATTAGATTTAATTAGGCTCAATAAAATCCTAATCAAATAAGAATTGACTAAGCCCAACTCCTGATCAAATCAGAGACCAAACCATCTCGACGATTAGGTCAACTCTTAACCTAATCGGGTCAAACCCAACTGAATCCAATTCAATTGGACTTGATCCAAAAATAATTACTCAATCAAATTGAGTTAATTAGTGATCAAATCACTAATTAAACCTCTCATAAACATTGACTCTAAATCCGATGGGCAATCAGGCATCAAAATTTATCGATATGTAACCCTGATCGAAAAATCCCAACCAGTGGGACTCTTGACCCCGGTACCCATAATGTGTGGAACTCATGATCAGAGAATCCTGATTCTCGATTACTAAGTCCCAAACATGTAGGATTCTATATCAGCCATCAGATCAGAAAGAAACCGCTAATGTGTGTGACCCCGCAGGTTCGAATCTAAACCGATAGCACAAGAATCAATTCCTGTACTAATCGAAGTGACCATCTAGCAATGGTACCCGATGTCTGGATAGGTCGAATAGTCGCAATCGCAACACTCAGAACCTACATGAATATAGTTACTGTATAATTCATCCTTTGACCCCTGTGTTAGGATGACTCAGGGTTAAACTGTCAACCCTGATCAGATCATCCGAATCGTGCTCAACTCAAACAGTCCTGTGACTCCTCACAAGGACTACCCTAGCCAAGATTTTACTAAATTGAAACACGACTGTACACAGCTCCTAAATTAGAGTGGTCAATCCCATCTTGATACATGCACCGACAAGTCAAGTACTTGACTACACCCAGCAGCCTTCCATCATTGAATTAAAAATTCAGGTAGTCTAGTGCCTAAGTGCAGTGAGTTGCTTGCAAGTCACCATCACGGTCTCAAGTCGGAGGATATTTATACCCATATTCCATCAGAGCAAATTTTGACAGTAGAAATAACTCCGGAGTCGGTCACGTTCAGTGCAGATGTACCCTTACATCTCACCTGTATGCCATACCAGTGTCTCCAAACTCATGGGTTAAGAGGACAACCAACCTATATGGCACACAATGACCTATGCTTGATAAACGTTGTCATCCTTGGTAACAACGTATCATTTGATCGTGAACAAATTTAAGGACTAAACGACAAATCCTCTTTTGTCGAGTCTAAATAGTCCTAAGGACTTCACCACAACATAGGAGTTCATTAGAAGATGAAACATTTTGTGATGAAAAATACCAAAATAATTTTTATTAATACATAATTATATATAAATACAAAAATAAGCACAACCATCAACAAGCTGACGATTGACTTTGGGACACTATTTTCAACAATCTCCCACTTGGCCTAAAGCCAATCGGTGCAATATCTAATACCCATCTTCAACTTGTAGTTGTCGAACTCCTTCATCGCAATGACTTTAGTGAATGGGTCAGCCAGGTTCTCCTTTCCGTTGATCTTCTGAAGATTGATGTCACCTCGATCCATAATTTTTTGGATGAGATGGTAGCGGCACAGAATATGCTTGTTCGCTGGTGTGCCTTTGGTTCCTTCGCCTGAGCAATGGCTCCAGAACTGTCACAGTAGAGCAGAACTGGACCAACAATGGAGGGTGCTACTCCGAGCTCGATGATGAATTTTCTCAGCCACACCGCTTCTTTGGCAACATCTGATGCAGCGACATACTCCACCTCGCAAACTGAATCAGCCACTATGTGTTGCTTGGAACTTTTCCAGCAGATAGCCCCACCATTAAGGGTAAAAATAAATCCCGACACACTTTTACTGTCATCGTGATCAGATTGGAAACTAGAGTCTGTAAACCCTATAAGTCTCAAGTCCGATTATCATAAACAAGCCACTAGTCCTTAGTATTTCTTAAATACTTCAGGATGGTTTTAACAACCTTCCAGTGATTCTTCCCTGGATCAGATTGGTATCTACTCACTACCCCTAGTGAGTATGCCACATCTGGTTGTGTACATGTCATGGCATATATGATAGATCCCACTGCCGAAGCATATGGAATCCTACCCATACGCTCTCTCTCTTGAGGTATTGTTGGACAATCTCTCTTTGAGAGAGAAATTCCATGGCCTATCGGAAGATAGCCTTTCTTTGAATTCTCCATGCTGAACCTCTTCAGCATAGTATCAATGTACGTGGACTGAGATAAACCAAGCAACCTTTTAGATCTATCCCTATATATCCTCATCCTAGGATGTAGGAAGCTTCTCCCAGATCCTTCATGGAGAACTGTGACGACAGCCAAATCTTTATTCCCTATAATGCGGGATATTATTCCTGATTAAGAGAATATCATCCACATACAATACAAGAAATACTACTACTGGACCATTAGCCCACTTATAAATGCGTGGCTCTTCTCTATTCTTAATGAAGCCATACGTCTTGATCGTCTTATCAAAACGTATGTTCCAACTCCGTGATGCCTGCTTAAGTCCATAAATGGACCTCTGTAGCCTGCACACCTTAGACTCATCTGTGGATGTGAATCCTTCAAGTTGTATCACATACACCTCTTCATCCAGCTCTCCGTTTAGGAAAGCTATCTTCACATCCATCTGTCAGATTTCATAGTCCAGATGGCAGCTATCCAAGCATAATCCGAATGGATTTGAGCATTGCCACAGGAGAAAACATCTCGTCATAGTCTATACCATAACGTTGATGATATCCCTTGGCAACCAGATGGACTTTATAGGTTTCCACCTTTCTGTCTGTGCCTCTCTTCCTCTTGAAGACCCACTTACACCCTATGGGTTTTACTCCTTCGGGTGGGTCAACCAATGTCCACACATTGTTGACCTTCATGGACTCCATTTCGGATTTCATGGCCTCCAGCCATTTCTCAGAGTTGGGTCTCTGCATTGCATCCATGTAGGTGATCGGATCCTCATCATTTTCATCAAGTTCGATAGGATCGCCATCCCGGACCAAGAAACCATAGTATCTGTTCGGTTGACGTGGTACTCTACCAGATCGCCTTAAGGGTACTTGAACAATGGGCTCCGGATCTGATCTAACCAAATCCGATTCAGGTTCAACAATTTGTGTCGATTTTTCCACTTGCCAAACTTCATCAAGTTCGATCTTAGAGGCAATAGTCCCTTCACCAAGGAACTCCTTTTCCAAAAAGATTGCCTTAAGGCTGATAAATACTTTTTGCTCATCAGCTAGGTAAAAGTAATACCTTTTGATCTCTTTTGGGTACCCAATAAAATTACACTTGTCAGACCTAGGTCCAAGCTTGTCCGTAATTAAACGTTTAACATAACCCGGACAACCCCAAACCTTAAGTGCGAGAGTACTGGCTTACATCCTATCCATATCTCATATGGCATTTTGGTTACAGACTTACTCGAAACTCTATTTAGAAGGTAACAAGCCGATTCGAGCACATATCCCCAAAGGGAGATCGACAGACTAGCAAACCCCTTCATGGATCGAATCATGTCCAACAAGGTCCGATTCCTCCTTTCAGATACACCATTATGTTATGGTGTTTCAGGAGGAGTCCACAGAGAGAAAATTCCATTCTCTCCAAGATATGTCAGAAAATCATTGGAAAGGTATTCACCTCCTCGATCAGATCGAAGAGTTTTAATACACTTTTCAGTTTATTTTTCTACCTCATTTCAGAATAGTTTGAACATTTCAAACGACTCCGATTTATGCTTCATTAAATAGACATACCCATACCTCGATAGATCGTCTGTGAAGGTTATGAAGTAGAAATATCCACCTCTTGCACTTGAGCTCATGGGTCCACATACATCAGAATTGACCAAATCCAAGAGTTCACTGGCTCGCTCACCTTTTTCAGTAAAAGGTGATTTGGTCATTTTACCAAGAAGACAGGACTCACAGGTTGGAAGTGATTCACAATCATCTACTTCAAGAATTCTTTCTTGAGCCAACTTGTTTATCCTGTTCTTATTGATATGACCTAGCCTACAGTGCTAAAAGTAGACTTCTGATATATTATCTATTCTAAGGTATTTACCAGAGGTTTGAACCACATTAACAGGTTGTGATAGAAAGTAAATTCCATTATTAAGTTGTCCAACAAACATTGTAACACCATTCAAAATGATATTGCAAACATTTTTTTTATTAAAAATTAATAACCGTTCATGGCCAAAAGGCCTACAGAAATAATATTTAATAAAAAGCTTGGACAATAGTGACATTCACTTAGAATTACGTTTCGAGAATTGATTACAAGGTTCATGATTTCTAATGCTAGAACTGAAACTTTGCTTCCATCTCCAACATTCAGGAATCTCTCACCTTCATCAAATCTCCTACTGACCTGCAGACCCTGCATCGAATTGCAAATATGATAAGGGCATCCGGTATCCAATACCCAGGCAGTAGTATCACAAATGAATAAGTTGCAAGGTGTTATCATATAAGTACCTTGCTTCTTCTTTGGCATGTTTGGGTCTAGGAAAGCAATGTATAGAGGACAGTTCCTCTTCCAGTGCCCCTGCTTCTTGCAAAAGAAGCACTCCACCTGGCTCTGGTCGGGCTTGCACTTCTTGGTCTGACCCTGTGCAGACGTCCCAGCATGCAGCTGCACCTTCTTATTCTTCTTCTTGTTCTTCTTCTTTCCTTTCTTAAAGGGTCGACGACCAGAAGAAGACCCTCCCACAACATTCACCGACTCCTTATGGAGCTGGTGATCCTTCTCAAAGTTCTGCAGCAACCCCAACAAACGTGGTAGTTCACTGCAGGCTTTGTCATCCGAAAATGAGTAAAGAAGGGGAGGAAGGACTTGGGCAGAGAATTAAGGATCGCATCCTTATCGAGCTGCTCGTGCAGGGGAAAGCCCAGTTTACTTAGGCGCTCAATCATTTCATCATGTACAGTACATGATCAGTGACTGAGGCTCCATCCCTCATCGAGCATTGAAAATGGCACAACTAGTTTTGTGTCTTTCAACATCGTCAGGTGTGCCAAAAGAGTCGTTCAACATTTGAAGCATCTCCTGTGGTTGGACGTTCTCGAACCTGGCTGAACTCATCATTCATTGCCACCAGCATAATGCACCGAATGGTGGTGCAGTCGTTGAGCCACTTCTGATAAGTATCTCGGACCATCCCTCTAACATTCGGAGCTGGCTCCTCAGGTGCCGGATCCGTTACTACATAAAGGATCCACTCATGCTCAGGGATGATTTTTAATTTTCGATACCAGCTATCAAAATTAGGTTCCATGAGCTTGTCATTATCTAATAATGACCGGAGGGACAGGGTAGTGGCCATAGCTGCATAAAGAAAAATCAGACCTCTATTAGTACATAAATTATAAATACTAAAGACTTGGACTTTAGTCTAAAGTTTCTCCCAGTATTTTTATGAACTGGTAGCCTCAACCTCCAATTCAAGGAATTACTTTAATTCCTTAGTGGGTACTAGAATCCACACAGACTACACACAGCCCAACTTTGGTTGGTCAACCCATGTGCATCTATGGGTAGGTTCATAACCAGTTGTTTCTCTAAACAACTTCTAGTAATTGATTTTGTCCCAAAATCTAATCAGTAGGCTTTGGTCTCCATTGAAAAGATCTGGTTAGGTCCAACCATTAACATGATTTGATTTGGTGAATCGGACCAATAAATGATCAGGCCCGACTTTGGCCGGCCAACCTGACCACCATCAGAAAGACTCAAACCAAATTATCATATTATGAATGATAATTCCATTAGTTAATAAGCACCAAGCCTTTGGGCCTCCAATGATTATTAAACTAATGGACTCATTATCACTCACTTAATGGGAGGCTATGACTTAGTTATCAATATAACTTAATCATTTTTAGGGACCTAATAATTTTTGAGGATTTTATTAAAGATAGATGAGAAGAAAATATCCAGTCAATTTCAATCCTCCCACTGACTTCACCAAATCAGATTAAAAAAGGATTTAATTAAAGCTGGCATTAGGAGCACCTAAATTAGTTAAACTGATTTACCTAATGACATGGGTGAGCCCTAATCACCAAGTGATCTAATCAAAACCTAATTCACCAGGTTGGCCAGGTAAGTGAGATCAGTGGTGGGGATAAGCCATTAACTCGTCAGAGATCGAATCACTGCGAGTAGCTCCCGCTTAAAAACTATCGGTCAAAATGCCAAACTTACCTTAGACACCAATCGGTTCATTAGTTTTAATTTGATCAATTTATTAAATAGGGTTCCACCGCGTAGCCATGAATTAAGTCCATCTTGGTCTAGTTAAAGACATGGACCCATTCAACTACAACTATTGGAGTTGAGTCTAGAGTATCCTTGACCTAATCTAATTCAACTTTTGATTAGATTTGATCAATTACTCTAATTTAATCTATTTCTTTAAGCTACCCTTAGGTCTAAACCAATTATGGACCTAATCCATCTAACCCATTGACCCACAAGTTTATGCAATTATCTTAGGTCTTAATTCACAATTCTAGACCTACTAGACAATACTTAAGTATTTGGGCTGATGGGTCAGGGTTTGGCATTTCGAAAATAATTTTTAAATTTGAAAGGTTTTATTTTCTGTTCACCAAATATGTTGACTTATTTATAAATAGATCAGCACATTTCATAAATAGCAATCCTATTGCTAATTACATAACAAAAAATAACTCAATCAAAATAAATCATGAATATTCCTTTAGATCTAATCTAACACATTCATGATAAATTTCAAATTGAACCTTTACAATTAATTTTTTTCGCTGCTTTATCTACATGGGATATAATTGCAGCGACACCCCTACCGTCATAGGAGACCCCATCGAATGGTAGGAGAGGGCCTTTAAACCCTGCTTTTCTCCTATGACCGGACGGCCATGGCAACCAACCCAATTCGATTACTTGCTACTTGGATCAAGTATATCTAAATATACCAATTTCAAAATTTAAATTTCAAATTTCAAATTTTAAATTTTGAATTTCAAATTTAAACAAATTTCAAATTTCAAATTTCAAATTTTTGAATTTCAAATTTTGAATTTCAAATTTTGAATTTCAAATTTCAAATTTCAACCAAATTTCAAATTTCAAATTTTGAATTTCAAATTTTTGAATTTTGAATTTTAAATTTCAAATTTTAAAATTTAAATTTCAAATTTTGAATTTCAAATTTTTTTAAATTTTGAATTTCGAACAACTTTCAAAATTCAAATTTAAATTTTGAATTTTAAATTTTAAATTTAAATTTTAGATTACAACTTAATCTATGTATGCAAATGTATATATCATATCTAAGAACCCGCTCTGATAATATTTGTGGGGAAAATTCAGTGCAGGGGTAAAATGGTAATTTTAAAATTTTTCAAAATTATGATTTTATAGTGAAAAAATATTAATTAATCTAATTAATTAACATAAATTTATCCTTCACTGGGATCTAAATATGATATATAGCATACATTCATTTAAATTTAAAATTTAAATTCGAACAGTAAACACTTTACTGTAATGTGTTCAGAACATAATACCTTTGTACGGGTAGTAGATCGCCGCAATCTGATCACCGTCGGGAGAGTCTGACCATCGCGATGAAGCCACACAGTGTGTCTGGCCTCTGCAGATCATCCACACGAAGCTCCCGATCTGATCGACTCCTCACGAGTGCTAGCTCGTTGTAGAGCCCTTTTGACGGCGGATGCTGATCGAATTCCTTCGATCGATGTCTGTCAATTCTTTGGATGCTCCGAATCATCAACAGACATACTTGAGAGAATGTTGAAGATCTCTCTGAGATTTTTGTGGCTCACGACACTCATAGCTCACATTCTCACTTTTCGAACCCCAGGTTAAAACTCTAGGGAATTCACCGAAAACCTTGCACCCACTTTTCTTTCTTTTTCTCTTGGAAGGATATGGACTTTCTTCTCATGCATAAGACTTCTCATGCCCCAAAATTTTTCTCCAAAAATCTTCATCTTGCATGCCCCACTCTTCTCCTCCTTTTATAACAACGTCAAACGTCTTATCCAAAAGAAAGGATAAAGATGAGTGATTGCACATTTGAATTCAAATCAAATTTTGAATTCAAATGGACACCAACTCATCCCTTATCCACTAAAGGCATAAGGCGTGGCTTAAATTGTGCATGGAGTGATTTCATGAGAAACCTTTTCTCATGTAATAAATAGGGCATAAAAAAAGGGATAAGGTGCAAAGATTGATTGCCCATTCAAATTCAAACTTTATTTTGAATTTGAATGGCCAACCAATCATCCTTATCCATTCATTTGGCACATTAAAGTGGAGCATGGAGAGAGCTTAGTGTGAGGAAAAAATTCATGAGAAGTTCCTTCTCATGAATCCAAATGGGTGCAATGAAAGTGAGGTGGCGCATGGAGATTGGGTCAAGGTGGTTTAATTATTTAAACCAACCTAATTGAACCAAATAAGTTAGGTCCAATTAGACTAATTTAAATCTAACTTAATTAGACTTAATTAGGCTCAATAAAATTTAATCAAATCAGAAATTGACTAAGCCCATCCCCTGATCAAATCAGGGACCAAACCAACTCGATGATTAGGTCAACTCTTAACCTAATCGGGTCAAACCCAACTGAATCCAATTCAATTGGACTTGATCCAAAAATAATTACTCCATCAAATTGAGTTAATTAGTGATCAAATCACTAATTAAATCTCTCATAAATACTTAGTCCAAATTTGATGGGCAATCAGGCATCAAAATTCATCGATATGTAACTCTGATCGAAAAATCCCAACCAGTGGGACTCTTAACCCCGGTACCCATAATGTGTGGAACTTGTGATCAGAGAATCCTGATTCTTGATCACTGAGTCTCAAACATGTATGATTATACATCATCCATCAGATCAGATAGGAACCTCTAATGTATGTGACCCCGTAGGTTCGAACCTAAGCCGGTAGCACAGGAACCAATTCCTGTACTAATCGAAGTGACCATCTAGCAAGGTACCCAACGTTCGGATAGGTCGAATAGTCACAATCGCAACACTCAAAACCTACATGAATATGGTTACTGTATAATTCATCCTTTTGACCCCTGTGTTTAGGATGACTCAGGGTTAAACTATCAACCCTGATCAGATCATCCGAATCGTGCTCAACTCAAATAGTCCTGTGACTCCTCACAAGGATTACCCTGGCCAAAATTTTACTAAATTGAAACACGACTGTACATAGCTCCTAAACTGGAGTGGTCAATCCCATCTTGACACATGCTCCGACAAGTCAAGTACTTGACTACACCCAGCAGCCTTCCATCACTGAATTAAAAATTCAAATAGTCCAGTGCCTAAGTGCAGTGAGTTGCTTGCAAGTCACCATAGTGGTCTCAGGTCGGAGGGATATTTATACTCATATTCCATTGAAGCAAATCTTGACAGTAGAAATAGCTCCAGAGTCGGTCATGTTCAGTGCAGATGTACCCTTACATCTCACCTGTATGTCATATCAGTGTCTTCACACTCATTGGTTAAGAGGACAACCAACCTATATGGCACACAACGACCTATGCTTGATAAATGTTGTCGTCCTTAGTAACAACGTATCATTTGGTCACGAACATATTTAAGGACTAAACGACAAATCCTCCTTTGTCGAGTATAAAAATCCTAAGGACTGCACCACAACATAGGAGTTCATTATAAGATGAAACATTTTGTGATGAAAAATGCTAAAATAATTTTTATTAATTCATAATTTATGTACAAATATAAAAATGAGCACAATCGTCAATAAGCTGACGATTGGCTTTGGGATACTATTCCCAACACTTTCATCTCCAACGTTCAGGAACCTCTCACCTTGCTTGAATCTCCTACTAGCCTGCAACCCCTACAATGAATTGCAAATATGGTATGGGCTATCAGTATCCAATATCCAATCAGTTATATCATAAATAGAGAAATTATAAAGAGTTATCATATAAATATCTTACCCAGCAATAGCTTGCTTCTTTCTCGATCTGTTCGAGTCCAGGAAGGCAATGTACTGAGGATAGTTCCTCTTCCAGTGCCCTCGCTTCTTGCAAAAGAAGCATTCAGCTTGACTCTTATCTGGCTTGATCTTTCTGGTCTGGCCCTGCACTGATGTCCCAGTCTAAACTTATACTTTCTTCACTTTCTTCTTCTTGTTCTTCTTTCCTTTTTCAAAGGATCGAGAATCAGAAGACGAACCTCCCACTAAGTTCACTAACTCCTTGTGGAGTTGGTGATCCTTCTCAAAGTTCTGAAGCAACCTCAGTAACCCGTGATAGTTTACTTTAGGCTTTGTCATTCTATAATGAGTGAGGAATGGGAGATAAGACTTGGGCAGTGAGTTCAGTATTGCATCTTTCCCAAGCTGCTCATTCAAGAGAAAGCCAAGCTTGCTCAAATGCTCCATCAGCTCGATCATGTACAATACATGATCAGTGACAGAGGCACCATCCCGTATTTTGGTATTGAAGATAGCACAACTAGTCTTGTGTCTCTCCACATCATCGAGTGCGCCAAAGGCATCTTCCAACACTTGAAGCATGTCTTTTGGCTGAGTCATCTTAAATCTGCAACTAAACTCGTCGCTCATGGCAACCAGCATGATGCAGTGCACCGTGGTCCGATCACTGAGCCACTTTTGATAAGTATCTCTAACTGTTCCACGTGCATTGGCAACTGGCTCCTCAGGTCAGGATCCGTTATCACATATAGGATCTGTTCATGCTCCAGGACTATCTTCAACTTTCGGTACCAGCTATCGAAGTTGGGTCCCATCAACTTATCATTGTCCAACAATGATCAGAGCAATAAGGAAGTGGCCATATCTGGACAAAGAAAAATCATAACCTAATTAGTAATTGATTCATTAAACCTAAAGATTTAGATTTTAATCAAAATATTTCTCCCATTATTTTATTTGAATTGGTAGCCTCTACCTTCAATTTGAGGAATTACCCTAATTTCTTAGTGGGTACTAGAATCCACTTAGAATACACACAAGCCCAACTTTGGTTGGCCAACCTATGTACATCTAAGGGTGGGTTCATAACCAATTATTTCTCTAAATAATTTTTAGTATTTTTATTTTTGCCCCAATCCCTAATCAGTAGGCTTTGGCCTCCACTGAAAAAGTCTGGTTAGGTCCAACCATTAATATGACCATACTTGGCCCATCTAGCCAATGAATGATTAGGCCCAACTTTGGTTCACTAACTTAACCACCATTTAGAAAGATGCAGTCAAGAAATCATATTATGAATGACAATTCCATCAGTCGATAAGCACCAGGCCTTTGGGCCTCCAAAGATTATCCAACTGATGGACCCATTATCATTCACTTAATGGGAGGCTATGATCTAGTTATCACCATAACTTTTTTTTTTTAAGAACCTAATAATTTTAGAGAATTTAATTGATTTAGAGGAAGAGGTCAGATGAACCAGGTTATCATGATTCTTTCACTGGCTTCACCAAGTCAGCTTAAGGGAGACCATTAAAAGGGCTGGTCTAGGAGCACCTTAATCAGTCACACTGATTTACCTAGCTGACATGGGTCAGCTCGAATAGTCAAGTAATTCGATCAAAATATAATTTCATGAAGAGGCCAGGTAAGTTGATCGGTGGAAGGATCTGTCAAAGCTTGCCTCAGACACCATCAAAAATGGCCAGGTAAGCGGGCTGCCAATTATAAACCACCTGTCTGGTTTACCTTAGACGCCAACTGGTTTAATTAGTTTCGATTAGATCAACCTAACAGTTCTTGCTAGACCACTTAGCCAAGAATCAAATCCATTTGGTTCTTGTTAAAGACATGGACTTGACCAACTACAACTATTGTAATTGATCTTGAGAATCCTTGACTTAATCTAGGACAACAATTGATTAGATTTAGTCAATTCTCTAATTAAGTCCATCTTTAACTTAACCTTAGGTCTAACCCAATTAATGGATCTAATTTTCACTAACCCATTAACCCAATGTGTTATGATTTGTGTCTTAGGTTCTTCAATTCACAATCCTAGAACCTAATCAAACAACTTCTTAATTCTCAATTAAGTTTTGGGCTGAGGGTTGGGGTTTGACTTTTCAAAAATAATTTTCATGTTTGTAAAATATTTTTACAACATAGTTCTACCAATCAAGTTACATGTTTGATTCATAATCAAAATGCAAGTAAAAAAAAGTATGAAACTACTTTAGATCTAATCTAAACAGATTCATGTAATTGAAATAATTTCAACTTTAAACTGCGCAAATTTTCCAAACAAATATATGATGATTCTTTACGCGAGAATTATTAACAAAGAGATTTTATTTTAGATTTAAATATTTTTTAAATCTAATAAATTATAAATTTAATCTAGATCACATCTAACAAATTTATTATTAAAGATAGATCTACACGAACTAGGATAACCTTTGCACTGTAAGGGTTAAACCTTACAGCTGGACAACCTACAGTTCGTGATTGAACTGAAAATTTTAATTTTAGATTTAACAATCAGATTATAAATTAGATTTAATCTAAGAAATAATCTAAGCATGTATAAATAATCATATAATAAATAATCTAGGCTCTGATACCAATGAAAGGAACCAAATCTAGGGTTTCAGGGTTAGATCTTAAAATTTTTTTAAGATCAGGCAATGAAGGACTAAAATAAATTAAAATTTATCTTATAAAATTAGAGAATCTCTAGATCTAAGATCTTATTATATGATTATTACATAGCATTAAATCAGAAATTAAAATATAAAGAGAAAGAAGTACACATTGATCATATCAACATATTTCTATACTACATCTAATGTATATAAAATATAATAGATTAGATCTATTACCTTGCAAGTTAGATGTTCTAACTTTGCTGATCCAGGCTTGAGGATGATGTTGTGAGCCACACATATGTCCGACCTCTAGGAGTCATCCACACGAGCCCACGAATCACGATCAAAAGTCTTGGTCCAGGAAATCAGCATAGTATGCTAGTATTGTGCTGATCCTTCTTCGATGGTCGATCAGATGCCTCCTTCTTCTTGATTTGGACTCTTCTAAAGATGAGAAGTACAAGAGAGACTTTTAGATAAGAGACTCTCAGAAAACTTATAGATGGAGGAAGGAAAGAGATGAACCCAGCAACTTTAGAAGAAGATCCTCTTCTTCTTCTCTTTGCTCTAACCTAGACACCTAGTTTTGTGTCTATTAGATCTCTACGCCCCAAAAGTCTTTCTCCTTAATTTTTGGATGCTCAAAAGGTCTCTCAATGCTCTATATTATACAAAACTTTTATTAAGAAATTCATTTTAAATTGATAGATATGAAGAGTCCTTGTCTAGGTCAAATCCTAGTCAAAGATTATCCAAACAAGGCAAGACAAGGGGCACCCAACTCTTGGGTGTCCCCACCTTTTTCTACTATGGACCACTAGCAAAGGGTGCATATTATGTGCCATAAAAATACAAAAATTCTAAAAAAAATTTAATAAAATCAGTGCCATAAGGAAAGAGTTTTGGTTTCCTAAAACTCTATCTCATAGAATTTGAAATCCAAACTAATTCCTACTTTGACTTAATCCACAACCACATTCCATGTAAGAGAGAAAGAGTGAAAAATTATGGGCATGCATGAAGACCTAGGAGAGAGGTTTTTGTCACACAAAATAAGAGAGAGTAGGCATGGGATAAGAGAGAGTGGGTGTGGGAGGCTTTGTGGCGCAAGGTGGAATCCTAGTCTTATTAGGATTCAATCTATGACTTGTTCAAATTTGATTTCTCAAACCAAATCAAATCAAAACCAAATCAACCTAATTAAAATAAATATTAATCTAATTAAAATTTTAATTTAATCAGATTAAATTAGATTTAAATCTTATTTAATTTTTTAATCAAATTAGAAATTAGGTTGACCGAAGTCTTATTTGAACTAGGACTAGTTTTTCCTTGCACTTGGCTTATCCAATAAACCAACTAGACTTGATCCAATTAAATCCAAACCAAATCTAATTAAATTATATTCAACTAGACTTAATCTCAACCCATTGGCTTAATCAAATTAAGCTAATTAGCAATCAAATTGCTAATCGATCCTTCTATAACACTTGCACTAGGTTAAATGTCAATCGCATTGATCGTTTAACCCTAGAACGATTCTTAATCGTTGATCAACCATCTGATCGAATTTGAACTCTAATGTGTGTGACTTCATAGGTTCGAACCTAAGTTGGTAGCATAGGAAAAATTTCTGTATCAATCGAAGTGACCATCTCGCAATGGTACCTGACGGTCGGATAGGTCGAATGTGTAGAACAACATCCTTAGAACCCATGCGGATATAGTTTCCATAAAATTCATCCCCTTGAGCAAAATGCTCATAGGACACCTCAGAGTTCAACTATCAACTCTGATCAGGTTGTCCACATTATTTTTTAAAATATCAAATCCATCTGATGGATTACCTGGCCAAGATTTTGCTAAATTAAAATACAGCGACTCATTCTTCTCCAACTCTTGGAGTGGTCAATCCCATCTTGATCACACTCCAACTTCATAGGTACTTGACTGTGCATAGAAGCCTTCCATCACTGAATTAAAAATTCAGTTAGTCCAGTATCAAAGCATAGTAAGTTGCTTGCAAGTCACTGAGGCGATCTCAGGTCTAAAGGAACTTATACCTATATCCCATCAGAGACATTCTCGATAGCAGAATGCTCTGGAGTTGGTCACATTCAATGATGATGTACCCTTATATCTCACTGTATGCCATACCAGTGTCTCCACACTCTTTGATTAAGAGGACAACCAACCCATATGACCTACAGTGACCTATGATCGAAAAAGTTGTCATCCTTATTAACAGTCTATCATTTGGTCATGAACAGTTTTAAGAACTAATCAATAAATCCTCTCTTTATCGAACCTAAATAGTCCTAAGGACTTCATCATAACAACGGAGTTCATTAGAAGATGAAAATTTATGATAAAATATTAAAAATATATTTTATTTATTAATAAATCAATTACAATACTTGGTTGCTCAACCGTCAATAAGCTGACGATTAGCATTTGGGATATATTTTCCAATAGTAATATCATTATGAATGGTGTTACTATTTTTTGTGGATATTTGAATAATCGTATGTATATGTTATCACAACCTGTTAATATAGTCTATTCCACTAGCAAGCACCCTAGATTAGATAGTATATCAGATATCTACTTACGGCACTGTAGGCTAGGTCATATAAACAAGAATGGGATAAACAGTTGACTCAAGAGGGAATCCTTGAAGTCAGTGATTGTGAATCACTTTTAACCTGTGAGTCCTGTCTTCTTGGTAAAATGACCAAATCACCTTTTATGGAAAAAGGTGAGAGAGCTACTGAGCCCTTGGGCCTAGTACATACTGATGTATGCGGGCCCATGAGAACAAATGCTAGAGGTGGATATTTCTACTTCATCACTTTCATGGATGATCTATCCAGATATGGATATGTCTATCTGATAAAACATAAGTCGGATTCATTTGAAATATTCAAACGATTCCGATGTGAAGTAGAAAAACAAACTGGGAAGAGTATTAAAACTCTTCGATTTGATCGAGGAGGAGAATACCTTTCTGGTGAGTTTCTCACATATCTGGAGAGAATGGGATTCTCTCTCAATGGACTCCTTTAGGAATATCACAACACAATGGTGTGTCTAAAAGGAGAAATCAACTCTGTTAGACATGGTCCGATCCATGATGAGTTTTGCCAGCTAGTCGATATCCTTCTGGGGATATGCACTCGAATCGGCCTGTTATCTGTTAAATAGGGTTCGAAGTAAGTCCGTAATTAAACTCTAAATGAGTTATGGATAGGGCATAAGCTAGCACTTTCACACCTTAGGGTCTGGGGGTGTCCAACCTATGTCAAACAGTTAGTTACAGATAAACTTGGACCTAGATCTGACAAATGCATATTCATTGGGTGCCCCAAAGAGATCAAAAGATATTTTTTCTACCATGCTGATGAACAAAAGGTGTTCGTCAACCTTAAGGCAACCTTTTTAGAAAAGGAGTTCCTTGGTGAAGGAACAGTTGCCTCTAAGGTTGAACTTGATGAAGTTCAACAGGTAGAAAGATCGACACCAATAGCTGAACCTGAGTCGGATTTGATTAGATCAGATCTGAAGCCCAATGTACCTGCACCATTAAGGCAATCTAATAGAGTACCGTGTCAGTCGGACAGATACTATGATTTTTTAATTCGGGACGGTGATCCCATCGAACTCGATGAGAACGATGAGGATTCGATAACCTATATGGATGCAATGCAGAGACCTGATTCTGAGAAATGGCTTAAAGCCATAAAATCCAAAATAGAGTCCATGAAGGTCAATAATGTATGGACATTGGTTGACCCACCTGAAGGGGTTAAACCCATTGGGTATAAATGGGTCTTCAAAAGGAAGAGGGGTGCAGACGGAAAGGTGGAGACCTATAAAGCCCATCTAGTTGCCAAAGGATATCGTCAACATTATGGTATTGACTATAACAAGACGTTCTCCCCTGTGGCAATGCTCAAATTCATTCAATAATGCTTGCAATAGCTGCCCATCTGAATTATGAGATCTGGCAGATGGATGTAAAGACAGCTTTTCTGAATGGAGAGCTGACCGAAGAGGTGTATATGATACAATCGAGGGATTTGCATCCACAAATGAGTCCAAAGTGTGCAAGCTTCAGAGATCCATTTATGGATTGAAGCAAGCTTCTCAGAGTTCGAACAAGCATTTTGATAAGGTGATCAAAATATATGGCTTTGTTAAGAATGGAGAAATATTCTGCATCTATAAATGGGCAAATGGTCCCATTGTGATATTCCTTGTCTTGTACGTGGATGGCATTCTCTTAATCGGGAATGACATCCCCGCATTACGGAGAATAAAAGTTTGGTTGTCATCGCAGTTCTCCATGAAGGACTTGGGTGAAGCATACTACATCCTAGGGATGAAGATCTATAGGGATAGATCTAAAAGGATGATTGGGTTATCCCAATCCACTTACCTAGATATTATGCTGAAGAGGTTCAGCATGGAGAATTCCAAGAAGAGCTATCTACCGATAGGCCATGAAATTTCTCTCTCTAACAAGGATTGTCTGACAACTCCTGAAGAGAGAGAGCATATGAGTAGAGTCCCATATGCTTCGATCGTGGGATTTATTGTGTATGCCATGACATGTACAAAGCCAGATGTAGCACACTCACTAGGAGTAGTAAGTAGATACCAATCTGATCCTGGAGAAAATCACTGAAAAGTGGTTAAAGCCATCCTTAAGTTTTTGAGAAATACTAAGGACCAATGGTTGGTTTATGGCGAGTCAGATTGAAACTTGTGGGGTCCACAGACTCCAGCTTTCAATCTGACCATGATGATAGCAGAAGTATGTTGGGTTATGTCTTTACTCTGAATAGTGGAGCCATTTACTGAAAGAGTTCTAAGCAGCATACTGTGGCAGACTCTGTTTGTGAGGCAGAGTACATCGAGCATCGGATGCCGTGAAGGAAGCTGTGTGGCTGAGAAAATTCATCATCGAGCTCGGAGTAGCACCCTCCCTCGATGTTTTGGTCCTGCTCTATTATGACAACACTGGTACCATAGCTCAAGTGAAGGAACCCAAAGCACACCAGTGGACGAAGCACATTTTGCGCTGCTTCCATCTGGTCCAGGAGATCGTGGATCGAGGTGACATCGACCTTCAGAAGATCGATGAAAAGGAGAACTTGGCTGACCCCTTCACTAAAATCCTGGCGATAAAG
Organism: Elaeis guineensis; assembly: GCF_000442705.2. NCBI lineage: Eukaryota > Viridiplantae > Streptophyta > Magnoliopsida > Arecales > Arecaceae > Elaeis > Elaeis guineensis. Next base: position 36,544,414 of record NC_026001.2, on the reverse strand, counting down.
GAGTTCGACAACCACAAGTCGAAGATGGATATTAGATACTGAGCCTAGTGGCTTTAGGATAAGTGGGAGTTGTTGGAAATATGTCCCAAAAACCAATCGTCAACCTGTTGATGGTTGAGCAACCTTATATTGTAATTGATTTATTAATAAATAAAATATATTTTTGATATTTTCATCATAAGTTTTCATCTTCTAATGAACTCCATTGTTGTGATGAAGTCCTTAGGACTATTTAGGTTCGATAAAGAGAGGATTTATCAACTAGTCCTTAAAACTGTTCACGATCAAATGATAGGCTATTAATAAGGAGATAGCTTCTATCGAGCATAGGTCGCTGTAGGCTATATGGGTTGGTTGTTCTCTTAACCAAAAGTGTGGAGACACTGGTATGGCATACAGGTGAGATGTAAGGGTACATCATCATTGAACATGACCAACTCCAAAGTATTCTGCTGTCAAGAATATCTCTGATGCGATATAGGTATAAGTGTCCCTTAGACCTGAGATCGCCTCAGTGACTTACAAGCAACTCACTGTGCTTTGGTATTGGACTAACTGAATTTTTAATATAGTGACGGAAGGCTTCTGGGCATAGTCAAGTACTTGCAAAGTCAGAGTGTGATCAACATGAGATTGACCACTCCAAGAGTTGGAGAAGAATGAGTCACTGTATTTCAATTTAGCAAAACCTTGACAAGGGTAGTCCATCAGATGGATTTGATATTTTGAAATACAATGTGGACAACCTGATCAGAGTTGACAGTTAAACTCTAATGTGTCCTATGAGCATTTTGGTCAAAGGGATGAATTATATGGAAACTATATCCGCATGGGTTTTAAGGATGTTGTTCTACATATTCGACCTATCCGACCGTCGGGTACCATTGCTAGATAGTCACTTTGATTGGTACAAAAATTTATTCCTGTGCTACTGACTTAGGTTCGGACCTATGAGGTCATACACATTAGAATTCATGATCCGATCGGATGGTTGATCAACGATTAAGAATCATTCTAGGGTTAAACGATCAATATGATTGACATTTAACCTAATTCAAGTATTATAAGAGGATCGATTAGCAATTTGATTGCTAATTGACTTAATTTGATTAAGTAAATATACTGAGATTAAGTTTAATTGAATATAATTTAATTAGATTTAGTTTGGGCTTGATTGGATCAAGTCTAATTGATTTATTGGATAAGCCAAGCGCAAGAAAAAACTAGTCCTAGTTCAATTAGGACTTGGATCAACCTAATTTCTAATTTGATTAAAAAATTAAATTAGATTTGATTTTAATTTAATCTAATTAAATTAGGTTCTTAATTAGATTAAGTCTTATTTTAATTGGGTTGATTTGGTTTTGGTTTGATTTGGTTTGAGAAACCAAATTTGAATAAGTCATAGATTGAATCCTGGTAAGACTAGGATTCTACCTTGCGCCATCTTAGCGCCCCACGCCTACTCTCTCTTATTTTGTGTGATAAAATTTTCTCTCCAGGCCTTCACACATGCCCAAATCTTTCTCTCTTACATGGAATGTGGTTGTGGACCAAGTCAAAGTAGGAATTAGTTTGGATTTCAAATTCTATGAGATAGAATTTTAGGAAACCAAAACTCTTTCCTTATGGCACTGATTTTATCCAGATTTTTTTTGAAATTTTTATGGCTTTTATGGCACATATTGTGTATCCTTTGCTGGTAGTCCATGGTAGAAAAAGGAGGGGGCGTCCAAGAGTTGGGCACCACTTATCTTGCCCTGTTTGGATTTTTCTTGACTAAGTATTTGACCTACACAAAGATTCTTTATATCTCATTATTTAAGATGAATTTCTTCTTGAAATTTTCATAAATTATAGAGCATTGAGAGACCTTTGGAGTGTGTGAAAATCAAAAGAAAGAGTGTTGGAGCATGGAGATATAATAGACACAGGACTAAGTATCTAGGTGAGAGCAAAGAGAAGAAGAAGAGGGTCTTCTTATAGGGTTGTTGAGTTTGCCCCTTCTCTTCCTCCATCTGTGAGTTTTCTGAGAGTATCTCTCATCTAAAACTTTTTTTCCTACTTCTCATCTTTGGAATAGTTCAAATTAAGAAGGAGGCATCTGATCGACCATCGAAGAAGGATCAGCACAGTACTAGCATACTGTGCTAATTTCCTAGACCAGACTTTTGATCGTAATTTGTGGGCTCGTGTGGATGACTCCTAGAGGCCGGATGCATGTGCGGCTTACAACATCATCCTCAAGCCTAGATCAGCAAAGTTAGAACATCTAACTTGCAAGGTAATAGATCTGATCTATTATATTTTACATACATTAGATGTAGTATAGAAACATGTTGATATGATCAACATGTAGTTCTTGCTCTTTATATTTTAATTTTTGATTTAATACCATATAATAATCATATAATAGAATCTTAGATCTAGAAATTCTTTAATTTTATAAGATAAATTTTAATTTATTTTAATCTTCCGCTGCTTGATCTTGAAAAAGTTTCAAGATCTAACTCTGAAACCCTAGATCTGGTTCTTTCAATGACTCGGGCTCAATTTTTTAGCCTGAATCAAGGTCCATTTGATTTAATGAAAAATATAGACTCAATCAACTACAATTATTATTTTTGATCTAGAGTACTCTTGATCTAATCTAAATCAACTATTGGTTAGATTGGATCAACTACTCTTTTTAGTCTATTAAGTCTTTGATTCTAACCTTAGGTCTAACCCAATTAAAAAGACCTGATTTGAGCTAACCCATGCCCCATATTTTATGCAATGTCATTAGATCTTTAATCATAATTCTAGATCTAAAATATATTTTTTAATTTTAATTAAGTATAGCATCAACATGGATTAAGGTTATGAAATAATTTCTTATGTAAATCTTTTTCATTAAATCATAAAATTTTTTAGATCAAATCTAAATTTTTATGATTTTTAATTAAAGTAATTTTGATTAATCAAAATTAGATGTAACTAGTTTCTTTACAACTTGTATTACATACAACAACATCTAGAGTTTCAAGATCTAGGATTTTGCAAGAAAGTAAGTTTTTTCTTTTCATTTTCTTCTGCATGGGACCTCACAGTGGCACTCCTATACACTATAAAGAGCACACCATTGAATGAAAAGAGAGGGTCATGTAACCTTACGTGCTCCTATGACCGGACAGCCTGGTGATTACCCAATTCGAGTACTTTGCTACTCAGAATATCTAATCTAATTCACATATCATATATACAAAAATTTAGATCAAATCTAAATTGTATTAGATCTGATTTTATGTTAGATCATATCTAAAATTAGATCATAACATATCTTATGATTGCTAAATCTAGATTTCAACTCTATATGCATATATGTTCATGTCATAATGAACCTTCGCTCTGATACCGTTTGAAGGAAAGCATGGTGGGTGATGTGCATGCATTTTCAAAAATTTTACAGCAGAATATACAAATCTAAATCACCATACAGGATCTATGACATAAACTAATATGCATGTATCACATCTAAAATCTAAAATTCAGTAAGTACAGAATACATATAATTTATATTTAGATCATATCTAAATATTAATTGAATTCAAAACTTCATACCTAAGTGTGGGTAGTAGATCACCATATCCGAAATCTATGATAGATGGTTCTTCATGATGCTTGGCAGCCGCACATGCGTCCGGCCTCGACAGATATCCACACGAAGTCCTCGTGCTGATCAATCTCTTTAGGAGTGCTAGCTCATGAAGACACCATCCTTTGGCTGATCTGAGAGAAACATAATGAAGATGAAGAATAAAGAGACCCTCTCCTTTTCTTTCTGGATCCATGCATCTGATCTCTATAATAGAGATCAAGAGAAGAATCTTTTCTTCTTAATTTTTCATGCATAAGAGAAAATCTTTCTCTCTTCCTTTCACGCCCTTAAGAAGAATTTTTCTTCTCTAATTTTCTATAATAAAAATCAGATCTAATCTATTTTTTTATATTAAAAGTTATATAAAATCTTGAGATCTAGAAAAAATCCAAAAGAGGGATCCAAGAGAAGAACCATTCTTCTTTCTTCTTTTTCCTTTTTCTTCTTGATCTAGAACTCTAAGAAACCCCTAACACCCAACCAAATTTTTTTTGATATTTCTCTTCTAAATCTTCATGTTAAAAATTAGATCTAATCTGATTTTTATCTTGAAAAAAAATTAGAAAGAAGATCTCTTTCTTTAAGGCTGCGCACAAGAAAGAAGATCCATCTTCTTCTTTGATCTAGAACTTCAAGAAGCTCCAAATGCCCAACCAAATTTTTTTGATATTTTTTTTTAAATTTTTATATTAAAAATTAGATCTAATTTAATTTTTATCTTAAAAAAAATAAAAAAAATATGAAAGAAGAACTCTTTCTTCTTCAAGGCTACACACAAGAAAGAAGATCCATCTTCTTCCTTGATCTATCTCTCCTTAGGAAGAACTTTTCTTCACTAATTTTCTGCTATATAACTAGTAGAGGAGTCTCTTTTTGATGCCCAAAAATCAATGAAGGAAAAGCTTTAAAATTCTCTTCCAAAGAGAGGGAGAGATGAGGGACTCTGCACATGAGATTGTGGGGTGTCCAACTCTTGGATGCCCCCTCCTCTTTTTTTTTTTTTTTCTATTTGGGTGACAAGAAAGAAGAGAGGATGCCTCCTTTTCTTCACAAAAGAGAGAAGAGGGTGCACAAAGGAGCATGAGAGATTTTCTATGGTGAAAGGGTTGTGGGGCGTGAGAAATAAATGGCACATAGGGTGTTTTAAGTTAGTTTATGTTTAGTCCTATTCCAAATAGGATTCAAAAATTCTAACTAGTTTTTAGATCCAATCCTAACTAACTTAGAAATTAGTTATAACAAACTAACTAATTGGGTCCTAGTCCAATTGTTAGGCTCCAATTGAATTTGTAATTAGTTAGATTAAAACCCCAGTGATCTAGGGATTGATTCTTGATGGAGATCAGGGAAGCTATTTGATAATAGGGCTCGATCTAATCAAATCTATTATCCAATAGGATTTGATCCAATCAAAGCCTATATCAAATTAATCTCATTAATTTGATTTTGAATCTCTAAGATCAATTGAAATAAATCCTGTCATTCAATAGGGCTACATCCAATTAATCCAAAGCCAATCTAATTGAATCCATTTCAATTAGATCTAATCCAATCCCCATTGCTCAATCAAATTTAGTCAATTAACAATCATATTATTAATTAATTATTCTTCTAATTTATCAACCATTAGTAAATTATATATTACAACTTTGCATAGGATTAATCATCAATCAAATTGATAATTAAATCCTTCAACGATTCATAATCGTCGATCAGTCATTTGATCAGACAAGTACTTCTATATGTGTGACCTCATAGGTTTGAACCTAAGCCGATAGCACAAGAATAATTTTTATACTAATCGATGTAACCATCTAGCAATGGGACCCAACATCCGGATAGGCCAAAAGTATGCCCATAACACTTTAGATTCCATGTGGATATAGTTACCGTATAATTCATCCCTTTGATACTTGATGCTCAAGAATGATAAGGGTTAAACTGTCAGTCCAGAATGAGTGGTCCACATTGTGTCTCAACTTTTAAATTTCTATGACTCCTCACTCAGGTTACTTTGGCCAAAATTTTGCTAAATTAAAACACAGTGATGCATCATCTCCAATTTTACTTGAAGTGATGAATCCCATCTTGACTCACACTCAGACTTCATAAGTACTTGAATGTATCTAGAAACCTTCAATCACTGAATTAAAAATTCAAATAGTCGGACATCAAAGTACAGTGAGTTGCTTGTAAGTCACCGAGGCAACTTCAGGTTTGAGGAACACTCATACCCATATCCCATTAGAGCAATCCTTGACAGCAGAGTATTCTAGAAGTGTCACACTCAATGAAATATACTCCTACAAATCACCCATATGCCATACCCATGTCACCATACGTCTTGGTTATGAGGACTATTAGAAAATATGTCCCAAAAGCCAATCATCAGTCTGTTGACGGTTGAGCAACCTTGTATTGTAATTGATTTGTTAATAAATAAAATATATTTTTGATATTTTCTTCATAAGTTTTTATCTTCTAATGAACTCCGTTGTTGTGATGAAATCTTTAGGACTATTTAGGTTCGATAAAGAGATGATTTATCGAATAGTTCTTAAAACTGTTCACGATCAAATGATAAGCTGTTAATAAGGACGACAGCTTCTATCGAGCATAGATCACTATAGGCCATATGGGTTGGTTGTTTTCTTAACCAAGGAGTGTGGAGACACTGGTAGATATACAGGTGAGATACAAAGATACATCATCATTGAACGTGACCAACTCTAAAGCATTCTGCTGTCGAGAATATCTCTGATGGGATATAAGTATAAGTGTCCCATAGACCTGAGATCACCTCAATGACTTGCAAGCAACTCACTGTGCTTTGGTACTGGACTAACTGAATTTCTAATTCAATGATGGAAGGTTTCTGGGCACAGTCAAATACTTGCGAAGTCGGAGTGTGATCAAGATGGGATTGACCACTTCAAGAGTTGGAGAAGAATGAATCGCTGTATTTCAATTTAGCAAAACCTTGGCTAGGATAATCCATCAGATGGATTTGATATTTTGAAATACAATGTGGACAACCTGATCAGAGTTGACAGTTGAACTCTGAGATGTCTAGAGCATTTTGGTCAAGAGGATGAATTATATGGAAACTACATCTGCATGGGTTCTAAGGATGTTGTTTTACACATTCGACCTATCCAGCAATTGGGTACCATTGCTAGATGGTCACTTCGATTGAAATAAAAATTTATTTCTATACTATCGACTTAGGTTTGAACCTATGAGGTCACACACATTAGAGTTTATGATCTGATCGGATGGTTGATCAACGATTAAGAATCATTCTAGGGTTAAATGATCAATACGATCGACATTTAACCTAGTGCAAGTGTTGCAGGAGGATCGATTAGCAAGTTATTTGTTAATTGGCTTAATTTGATTAAGCCAATGGGTTGAGATTAAATCTAATTGAATATTATTTAATTATATTTAGTTTGATTTGATTGGATCAAGTTCAATTGGTTTATTGGATAAGCCAAGTGCAAGAAAAAACTAGTCCTAGTTCAATTAGGACTTGGGTCAACCTAATTTCTAATTCGATTAAAAATTAAATTAGATTTAAATTTAATTTAATCTAATTAAATTAGATTCTTAATTGGGTTAAGACTATTTTAATTAGATTGATTTGATTTTAATTTGATTTGGTTTGAGAAATAAATTTGAACAAATCATAGATTGAACCCTAGTATGACTAGGATTCCACCTTGCGCCACCTTAGCACCCCACGCCCACTCTCTCTTATTTTGTGTGACAAAACCTTCTCTCCTAGGCCTTCACACATGCCCAAAGCTTTTCACTCTTTTCTCTTACATGGAATGTGGTTATGGACCAAGTCAAAGTAGGAATTAGTTTGGATTTCAAATTCTATGAGATGGAATTTTAGGAAACCAAAACTCTTTCCTTATGGCACTGATTTTACTCAGATTTTTTTTAAAACTTTTATGGGTTTTATGGACATATTGTGTACCCTTTTTTGGTGGTCCATGGTAGAAAAAGAAGGAGGGGGTGCCCAAGAGTTGGGCACCCCTTGTCTTGCCCTGTTTGGATTTTTTTTGACTAGGTATTTGACCTAGACAAGGATTCTTTATATATCTTGATTTAAGATGAATTTCTTATAAAATTTTTGAAGATTATAGATAATTGAGAGACCTTTGGGGTGTGTGAAAATTAGAGAGAAAGAGTATTGGGAATGGAGATATAATAGACACGAAACTAAGTGTCTGGGTTAGAGCAAAGAGAAGAAGAAGAGGGTCTTCTTCTGGGTTGTTCAGTTCACCTCTTCTCTTCCTCTATCTATGAGTTTTCTGAGAGTGTCTCACATCTAAAACTTTTTCTTCTATTTTCATCTTTGGAAGAGTCCAAATCAAGAAGAAAAGATATCTGATCGACCATCGAAGAAGGATCAGCACAGTACTAGCATACTGTGCTGATTTCCTAGACCAAGACTTCTGATCGTGATTTGTGGGCTCGTGTGGATGACTCCTAGAGGCCGGATGTATGTGTGGCTTGCAACATCATCCTTAAGCTTAGATTAGCAAAGTTAGAACGTCTAACTTGCAAGATAATAGATCTGATCTATTATATTTTACATACATTAGATGTAGTAGTTCTTGCTCTTTATATTTTAATTTTTAATTTAATATCATGTAATAATCATGTAATAGGATCTTAGATCTAAGAATTTTTTAATTTTAATAAGATAAATTTTGATTTATTTTAGTCTTTTGCTACTTGATCTTGAAAAAGTTTCAAGATCTAACCCTGAAATCCTAGATCTGGTTCTTTCAATTGGTATCAGAGCCTAGGTTGTTTATTATATGATTATTTATACATGCTTAGATTATTTTTTAGGTTAGATCTAATTTATAATCTGATTGTTAAATTTAAAATTAAAATTTTTAGATCAATCACGAACTGTAGGTTGTCTTGCTGTAAGGTTTACCTCTCACAGTGCAAAGGTTGTCCTAGTTCGTGTAGATCTATCTTTAATCATAAATTTGTTAGATGTGATCTAGATTAAATTTATGATTTATTATATATAAAAAATATTTAAATCTAAAATAAAATCTCTTTGTTCATAATTCTTGCATAAAGAACCATTAGAAGTTCTGCTGAAACCAGCTGGGCCAGCTCGAGCACACAGCTGAGCCGGCTTGAGGATTAATCGAGCTGGCTTGGTGCTGATTTGAGCCAGCTCTCTCAGGCAGACAGAACTAATGCTCGGGTGAAACATCATCGAGCCAGCTCAACTTCAATTAAGAGCCGGCTCGACCATCATATATTTGTCTAAAAAATTTATGCAGTTTAAAGTTGAAATTATTTCAATTACATGAACCTGTTTAGATTAGATCTAAAGTAGTTTTATGCTTATTTCACTTGTATTTTGATTATGAATCAAACATGCAACTCGGTTGGTAGAACCATGTTATAAAAATATTTTACAAACATAAAATTATTTTTGAAAAGCCAAACCCCAACCCTCAGCCCAAAACTTAATTAAGAATTAAGAAGTTATTTGATTAGGTTCTAGGATTGTGAATTGAAGAACCTAAGACACAAACCATAGCACATTAGGTTAATAGGTTAGTGGGAATTAGGTCCATTAATTGGGTTAGACCTAAGGTTAGATTAAAGATGGACTTAATTAGAGAATTGACTAAATCAAATCAATTGTTGTCTTAGATTAGGTCAAAGATTCTCTAGATCAATTACAATAGTTGTAGTTGGACAAGTCCATGTCTTTAACGAGAACCAAATGGACTTGATTCTTGGCTAAGCGATCTAGCACAAACTGTTAGGTTGATCTAATCGAAACTAATTAAATCAGTTGGTGTCTAAGGTAAACCAGATCAGTGATTTTTAATTGACAGCCTGCTTACCTGGCCATTTCTGATGGTGTTTAAGGCAAACTTTGGCAGACCCTTCCATCGATCGAACTTACCTGACCTCTTGGTAAAATTATATTTTGATCGGATCACTTGACTATTCGAGCTGACTCATGTCAGCTAGATAAATCAGTGTGTCTGATTTAGGTGCTCCTAGACCAGCCCTTTTAATGGTCTCCCTTAAGCTGACTTGGTGAAGCCAGTGCGAGAATCATGATAAGCTGGTTCATCTGACTTCCTCTTCTAAATCAATTAAATCTTCTAAAATTATTAGGTCCTTAAAATAAAATAGTTATGGTGATAACTAAATCATAGCCTCCCATTAAGTGAATGATAATAGGTCCATCAGTTGGATAATCATTGGAGGCCCAAAGGCCTAGTGCTTATCAACTGATGGAATTGTCATTCATAATATGATTTTTTGACTGCATCTTTCTAAATGGTGGTTAGGTTAGCCAACCAAAGTTGGGCCTAATCATTCATTGGCTAGATGGGCCAAGTATGGTCATATTAATGGTTGGACCTAACCAAACTTTTCAGTGGAGGCCAAAGCCTACTGATTAGGGACTAGGGCAAAATTAAAATTACTAGAAATTATTTAGAGAAATAATTGATTATGAACCTACCCTTAGATGTACATGGATTGGCCAACCAAAGTTGAGCTTGTGTGCAGTCTAAGTGGATTCTATTATCCATTAAGGAATTAGGATAATTTCTCGAATTGGAGGTAGAGGCTACCAATTCGAATAAAATAGTGGAAAAAATCTTTTGATTAAAGTCCAAATCTTTAGGTTTAACGAATCAATTACTAATTAGGTTATGGTTTTTCTTTGTGTAGATATGGCTACTTCTCTATCGCTCTGATCATTGTTGGAGAACGATAAGTTGGTGGGATCCAACTTTCGTAACTGGTACCGAAATTGAAGATAGTCCTGGAGCATGAACGGATCTTATATATGATAACGGATCCTGCACCTGAGGAGCCAGCTATCAATGCACGTGGAACAGTCTGAGACACTTATTAAAAGTGGCTCAGTGATCGGATCACGTGCGCTGCATCATGCTGGTTGCCATGAGCAACGAGTTCAATCATAGATTTGTGATGGCTCAGCTAAAGGACATGCTTCAAGTGTTGGAGGATGCCTTTGGCACACCCGATGATGTGGAGAGGCACAAGACTAATTATGCCATCTTCAACGCCAAAATATGGGATGTTGCCTCTATCACTGATCATGTATTGTACATGATCGAGCTGATGGAGCATTTGAGCAAGCTCAACTTTTTCTTGCATGAGCAGCTTGGAAAAGATGCAATACTGAACTCGTTGCCCAAGTCTTATCTCCCATTCCTCACTCATTATAGAATGACAAAGCCTGAAGTAAACTACATGGGTTACTGGGGTTGCTTTAGAACTTTGAGAAAGTCACCAACTTCACAAGGAGTCGGTGAATTTAGTGGGAGGTTCATCTTCTGGTTCTCGACCCTTTAAGAAAGAGAAGAAGAACAAGAAGAAGAAAGTGAAGAAGGTGCTAGTTCAGGCTGGAACATCAGTATAGGGCAGACCAGAAAGATCAAGCCTGATAAGAGTCAAACTGAATGCTTCTTTTGCAAGAAGCAGAGGCGCTGGAAGAGGAACTGTCCTCAGTACATTGCCTCCCTGGATCCGAACTTGCAGAGAAAGAAGCAAGCTGTTGCTGGGTAAGGTATTTATATGATAACTCCTTGCAATTTTTCTATTTGTGATATAACTGACTGGGTATTGGATATCGGTAGCCCTTACCATATTTGCAATTCATTGCAGGGGTTGCAGGTTAGTAGGAGATTCGAGTAAGGTGAGAGGTTCTTGAATGTTGGAGATGGAAGACCAGTTCCAGTTTTAGCATTAAAAATCTTAAAACTTGTATTTGAGTCCATACCGTTGTTCTTAATGATTGTCATTTCTATCTCAATTTTTTTTTAAATATTATTTCTGTAGGCCTTCTGGCCAAAAATGATTATGAAATTTCAATAAAGAAACAAGTTTGTAACATCATTATGAATGGTGTTACTATTTTTTGTGGATATTTGAACAATGGTGTGTATATGTTATCACAACCTGTTAACGTAGTCTATTTTACTGGCAAGCATCCTAGATTAGATAGTGTATCAGATGTCTACTTATGGCACTATAGGCTAGGTCATATAAACAAGAATGAGATAAATAGGTTGATTCAAGAGGAAATCCTCAAAGTCAGTGATTGTGAATAACTTCCAACCTGTGAGTCCTGTCTTCTTGGTAAAATGATCAAGTCATCTTTTACTAGAAAAGGTGAGAGAGCTACTGAGCTCTTGGGCCTAGTACATACTGATGTATGCGGGTCCACGAGCACAAGTGGTAGAGATGGATATTTCTACTTCATCACTTTCACAGATGATCTATCCAGATATGGATATGTCTATCTGATGAAATATAACTCAGATTCATTTGAAATGTTCAAACGATTTCAAAGTGAAATAGAAAAACAAACTTAGAAGAGTATTAAAACTCTTCGGTATGATCGAGGAGGGAAATTCTTTCTGGTGAGTTTCTCACATATCTAAGAGAGAATGAGATTCTCTCCCAATGGATTCCTCCAGGAACACCACAGCATAATGGTGTGTCTGAAAGGAGAAATCGGACTCTGTTAGATATGGTCCGATCCATGATGGATTTTGCCAGCTTGTCGATATCCTTCTGGGGATATGCACTCGAATCAACCTATTATCTATTAAATAGGATTTCAAGTAAGTCTATAATTAAGACTCCATATGAGATATGGACATGACATAAGCCAGCACTTTCACACCTTAGGATCTGGGGGTACCCGACCTATGTCAAACGATTAGTTACAGATAAACATGGACCTAGGTCTGATAAATGCACATTCATAGGGTACCCCAGAGAGACCAAAGGATAATTTTTCTACCGTGTTGATGAACAAAAAGTGTTCGTCAGCTTTAAGGCAATCTTTTTAGAAAAGAAGTTTCTTAGTGAATGTACTGTTGCCTCTAAGGTTGAACTTGATGAAGTTCAACAGGTAGAAGGACCGACACCAATAGTTGAACCTGAGTCAGATTTGACTAGATCAGATCTGGAGCCCAATGTACCTGCACTATTATGGCGATCCGATAGAGTACCGCATCAGTCGGACAGATACTATGATTTTTTGATCCGAAATGGTGATCCATCGAACTTGATGAGAATGATGAGGATCCGATCACCTATATGGATGCAATGCAGAGGCCTGATTCTGAGAAATGGCTTGAAGCTATGAAATTCAAAATGGAGTCCATGAAGGTCAACGATGTATGGACATTGGTTGACCCATCTGAAGGGGTTAAACCCATTGGGTGTAAATGGGTCTTCAAAAGGAAGAGAGGTGCAAACAAAAAGTGAAGACCTATAAAGCCTGTCTGGTTGCCAAGAGGTATCGTCAACATTATGGTATTGACTATAACAAGACGTTCTCCCCTATGGTAATGCTCAAATCTATTTTGATAATGCTTGTGATAGCTGCCCATCTGAATTATGAGATCTGACAGATGGATGTAAAGATAGCTTTCCTGAATGGAGAGCTGACCGAAAGGTGTATATGATACAACCTGAGGGGTTTACTGAAGAAAAAACCATTTTTTTTCCTTGTAGGATCTTCCAGATTTCATCAAATCTGGGGCAGAATAATTTTAAAAAAAAATTATCCAATATTTATTTAAGATCTATATCTCTAAATCTAATTTTATTATCTAATATTAATTCTAAAATAAATCTAAAAGTATGAGGAAACATAAAATACCTCAAGGGTAATCTGATTACCTTGTAGATGATCGCAACAAGCCTGAGGTTCTGATTTAGCCACGCAATCGTCTGGCCTCTACTAGTATCCACTCAGCCAAAACCTGGATCGGCTTCTCCTTATGAATCTCTGCTCCAAAATCAGAACAAAATCTGATTATAAAGATCTTCAAAAGTCTTCCTTAAGTTGGAGCAGTAGCTTGTCGAAGAACTCCTGCAGCCTTCCTGTTCAAGGCATCACCACACCTTGATCTTGCACTAGATGGATGCCCAACCTTTTAGGCATGAAGAGGGGAGAGGGAGCACTAGGGAGGATGTGGAGAAGAGGAGGGGTGGCTGGCTTTTGCTGGGTAGGGAGCAGAATCTCTTAAACCTTAGGCACAGACAGGGTTTATATAGACCCTGCTACGCTGCGCAGTGCCACATCATTCGATCAATCAAAAAATTCTATTTAATCCAAAAAATTTTGATTGGTGGAGTGATGTCATATGATCACATCAGATAAGAACCCCCACCCTCTCTTTTATGTTGGTGCCAACATTGGATAAGCACAAGGGAGATGGTGCCCAAGAGTTTATGTTGATCAAGACTCCTCTTGATCTTTATCCACTTGGGGCGCAAGCCTTATCCAATTGTGGCACCCACTTTGGTGCTGATTTGGCATGTGGATACTCTACAAAAAAACCTCCAATAACCTCTTGCCAAGTGGCCTTTAGTTTAAGACCCATATGTCAACATTTGACAGATGTCCTAAAATAAAAATGGCAGGTGTCAGGAATTAGCAGGTGTTATGTTAATTCATCTCATGAATTAAGACAAGACTTTTCTGAGCTAGACTGGCTCCAGTCAGACTGAGAGAAACCTTCTCAAGGTTCTCTGGGTAAGTCAAATCACATTTGGCTCAGTCAAAATGAAAAAGATTGCATGAGGAGAAAGTTAGGCTCAATCGTGTGCTAGCACGATTTCTTTGAACCTAATTGGATCTAATCCAAATCAATTTGGGCTAGCCAATTGATGACATCCAGATCCTAACCCTTGTTAGTGTGACCCAGTTAGGTTCAATTTTATATGGTAATGAGACATATCATGATCTCATCATCGACATCATCGAAACTCCTTTCAATGGACCAGAACTCTTCTGATTCATACAATTAGAATGATCGATCATCAAGATCATTCTAATTGCTCCTAAAATCCACCAGTGAACCTAGCAGTATATGGTGGCAATCTATCAGAACTGAAGACAAACCTCTTGGTGCAGCTACCTGTGTGATTGAGTTCCTTTATCATGAGTTTCGACTGAATTAGGGTTAAGATGAACTTGTCAAACCCAACATCAGTCATATGAATCAATCGATCGATCCGAGTTCGATGTGAAATCCCAATGAAAAACTCTTTTCTATTATTTCACTCTGCATTGCCAGGGCTTAAGGACTCAATCTTTCGATCATCATAGGACTACTACTCTCATCTACCGAGGTTGATAGATCCCATCTTGGTGCGATATGGTTCCTACAATGAATATGCTACAGCCAACATACACCTCAGAGTTTCGAATGGCTAGAAGATCGAGTTATGGTGTAGTCAAATTATAACACACTCAAGGTGAACTATCGATGCACCTCAGATCAAAGAACTAGATACACAACTGCAGCATCGAGCTAGTCATCGACGAGAAGATAGACTTCCTTATGACTGCTCGAGGTGGTCACGCTCAGTACTCTCGTTCTCAACGAATATCTATACTCTCACTCCGGTGTCTCCACACCGTAGACTCAAGACACATCTATCCTAAGGAAGCGATTATACACTAACCTTCTGGATCGATCACCATCCTCATGATGATCCTATGGTCAGGAGCTGTTTATGAGTTAGTTATGTAAATGCATGCCTTAAATTTTCAACTCTTAAAAATATGAATTATCATTCCTACTAACTCAAAGGATGTATCACAAACACAATGTACACAATGTGATAGTAGAATAACTCTTTTATTTATTTATAGTCAAAATTATAAATTTGCCTTTATATTTGTACAGGAATGTGTCAGCCAATCTGGCATCTAAGGCACACATCTAACAAACTCCCACTTGACCTATTGCCAATTGGCTATATATCTAAGTCCCATCTTTCAAGGTGGGCTTCGATCTTCTACTGGCCTAATGACTTTGTCAGTGGGTCTGCCACATTGTTTGTGGAGTTGACTCTCTTAACCTCGACATAACCTTTTTTGAGGTAATCATGGATCAGATGGAATCACTGCTCGATATGCTTGGACTTCTGGTGAGATCTTGACTCTTTAGCTAGGGCTATGGTGCCATTATTATCATAGTAAAGAGGGATGACATCTGATGACATCACTCCAAGCTCGCGGTAAACTTCATGTATCGGAATGCCTCTTTCACAGCTTTCGATGCAGCAATATACTCTGCCTCCATGATGGAATCAGCAATTACCATCTGCTTGAAACTCTTCCAGCTAACTGCACCATCATTGTAAATGAACAGACTCCCAGATGTCGACTTTCGATCATCTATATCAGACATAAAGTCTGAGTCTATAAATCCCTGAATCTGGAGTTCTCCATTCTCAAAGATTAGAAACATATCCTTAGTCCTTCTCAAGTACTTAAGGATACATTTTACAGAAGTCCAGTGCTCTTCGCTTGGATTCGACTGATATCTGCTTGTGACACTCACAGCATGGGCTATATCAGGTCGTGTACATAGCATGGCATACATGAGGCTCCCTATTACCAAAGCATAAGGGATCTCGCTCATGCATTCAATCTCCTCAGATGTGCTAGGGCACATCTTCTTGGAGAGATGAATGCCATGTCTAAAAGGTACTAAACCTCTTTTGGAGTTTTTCCATGCTAAACCTTTTTAGCACCTCCTCTATGTACATCTTCTG
>NC_026001.2:36503054-36528047 GCF_000442705.2 Elaeis guineensis | reverse complement strand
ATGCATTCTCTTTCAAAATTAATTAAGAAGAAGATTAGTTCTTGGTTTGCCAAAATTAATTTTGAAAAGGATAGAATTTGTGATACATGCCAACTAGGTAAACAAACAAGAGTTTCATTTAAATCTAAAAATATTGTTTCAACCTCTAGACCTTAGAGCTTTTGCATATAGACTTATTTGGACCTACTAAAACCACTAGTCTAGGAGAAAAATGATATGGTTTTATAATTATAGATGATTACTCTCGTTTTACTTAGGTTTTCTTTTTGGCACACAAAGATGAAACTTTTCATATTTCACTAAATTTTATCGAAAAGTCACTAATGAGAAAGGATTTTCAATTCAAATATTCGAAGTGATCATGGAACTGAATTTGAAAATCAAGACTTTGAAAACTTTTGTGATGAAAAAAGAATAGGCTATAACTTCTCTGCACCTAGGACACCCCAACAAAATGGGGTAGTAGAAAGGAAAAACAGAACCTTAGAAGAAATGGCCCGTACCATGCTATGTGAAAGCAACCTTTCAAGATATTTTTGGGCGGAAGCAATTAACATAGCATGTTATAATTTTAAATCATGCTTTGATTAGACAAATTTTAAAGAAAACCCCTATGAGCTTTGGAAAGAAAGAAAACTAATATTGCATATTTTCATATTTTTGGTTGCCGATGTTTTGTATTAAATAATGGTAAAGAAAGACTTGAAAAATTTGATACAAAATCAGATGAAGCAATCTTTCTAGGTTACTCCTCCACTAGTAAAGCTTTTAGAGTTTTTAACAAAAGAACCTTAGTAGTAGAGGAGTCCATACATGTTGTCTTTGATGAATCTAATGATCTTCCTTCAAGGAAGAATGAAAGTGTTGATGATGCAGACCTCTTATAGAAGGAATGAAGGAGATCACTCTGAAAGATTCAACAATTCAAGAGGATGAGGAACATGAATACAAATAGGATGAGAGAGGTGAAGAACATCAAGAACAACCTCAAGGTACAAATGACCTATCCAAAGAATGGAGGTATGTTCACAATCACCCTAAGGAGCTAATTATTGGTGATCCTATGCATGGGGTAAAAACTCATTCTTCACTTAAAGATGTATTTAATCATTGTGTTTTGTCTCTCATCTTGAACCAAAAACTATTGAAGAAGCTGAAAATAATTATAATTGGATTAATGCAATGCAAGAGGAACTTAATCAATTTGAAAGAAATAATGTATGGACTTTAGTATCAAGACCTAAAAATTATTCAATAATTGGCACAAAATGGATCTTTAGGAACAATTAGATGAACATGAAAATGTAATAAGAAATAAAGTAAGATTGGTTGCTAAAGATTATAATCAAGAAGAAGAATTGATTTTGATGAGACCTTTGTACCTGTTGCTAGATTAGAGGCCATTAGACTTCTACTTGCTTATGCGTACTTTATGAAATTTAAATTATTTCAAATGGATGTCAAAAGTGCATTTTTGAATGGATATATTGCTGAAGAAGTCTATGTAGAACAACCCCCAGGTTTTGAAAATCATGTTTTCCTAATCATGTTTTTAAATTAAATAAAGCTCTATATGGATTAAAACAAGCACCTAGGGCTTGGTATGATAGGCTAAGCAAATTTTTACTAAATAATAGTTTTTCAAGAGGTAATGTAGACACAACCCTCTTTATTAAAAGAAATCAAAATGATATGTTAGTTATACAAATTTATGTTGATGACATTATTTTTGGGTCTACTAATGAATCTCTTTGTCAAGACTTTGCTAAGCTCATGCAGGGGGAGTTCGAGATGAGCATGATGGGAGAACTTACATTCTTCCTCGGACTCCAAATTAAACAAACAAAGGAAGGAATTCCATCACCCAAAGCAAGTACACCAAGGAATTACTCAAAAGATTTTGAATGGAGAACTCCAAAGCAATTGGCACACCCATGAGCCCTTCATGTAAGCTTGACAAGGATGAAGAAGGTAAATGTGTAGACTTAAAATATTATAGAGGTATGATTGGCTCTCTATTATATTTGACTGTATGTAGGCCTGATATCATGTTTAGTATTTGTCTGTGTGCTAGATTTCAATCTAATCCTAAAGAGTCTCACTTGAATGCTGTTAAAAGAATCCATAGATATTTAAATGGTACTCAAACTCTAGGATTATGTACTCTAAGGACTCCTAATTAATTTATTAGGATATTCAGATGCTGATTTTGCTGGATGTAGATTAGACAGAAAAAGCACTAGTGAAACTTGCTAATTTCTTGGAGTTAACCTAATCTCTTGGTTTAGCAAGAAATAAAATTCGGTAGCACTGTCTACGGCTGAGGCCGAATACATTACAGCCGGAAGTTGTTGTGCACAAATCTTGTGGATTAAGCAACAACTCGAAGACTTTGGTATCAAACTTAATGAAACACCCATAAGATGTGATAACACTAGTGCCATAAATCTTACTAAAAATCTAATTCAACATTCAAGGTCTAAACATATTGAAATAAGACATCATTTTATAAGAGAACATGTTCAAAACAAAGATATAATTCTTGACTATGTTTGCACTGAAAATCAACTAGCCGATATCTTTACAAAGGCCCTAAGTGAGGATAGATTCTATAAATTAGGAGAAATCTAGGAATTCTTGATCCTTTTGCCTAAATATTTCTCCAATTCTAAGGAATCGATGTCAAATTTTTTTGAGCTCAATTTCCATCATCTCTCTTGGACCTAAATGCTCAAGATTATACCTCTCATAACTTGTCATTGAGCAAAAATTTTCTCCCAAAATTCTAAATTTTTTCAAAATTTATTCATATTTTTCCTGAAATTTTGTGAATCATGAGTCGACCCCCTAGGGTTGACCCAATGGCATACTTAAAATTTTTGGCCAACATCCCACGGGTTCATTTCTTTTTAACTTAAAGCCCGTTCATGAGCCGACCCCTCCTTCATCTTCTCCCTCCAAAACTCATCGTCCTCATTTTTGTTCTCTCCAAATCCAAAGTTTTAGCCCAAGATCCTTCTCCCATCACCTCTCCACCTCAAATCGCTCCTTGGGAAAGGAGCTTTTCGCATTTTTCTCCATTGATTGAAGCTGTTGGAGCGTGCCCTAGCTTCCACCATTCTTCTCCAAATCGGGATTTCTCTCTGCCAAAAATCCTTTCCATCCTCTAATAACCCTCCTTCTCCTCACCCATTTGATCTTTCGAGTCTCCTTGCCTGCTCTTGTGGTGAGAATGGCCCCAAAAATGAAACTCCCTCAAAGAAGGAAAATCAGTCCGTGAGCTGGAAGAAGGCGTGCGCAGGAAAAGGCAAGCTTCTCAGACCTCCTCTACTCCCATTCCTGCTTCAGCATCTGCTCCAGGTTCCTCTCAGTCTCCTCTCAGCCCTAGCAAAATTCCACTCTCTGATAGAAAGGTAGAAACCGGCAAGAATGTGGACTTCAGATTCTTTGAAAAAGAAGGTTTCTTTTTGGTTCAAAGTTCAAAAACCAAGTTGGAATTTTACTGTTCTCTCAAAGAAGTTACATATGTAGATTTGGTTAGAGAGTTTTATCTGAATCTGTGCTATGGCAATGAAACAGTAACTTCTACTGTTAAGGGAATTGATATCTGCTTAAATCCTATTATTTTGGGAGAGATTCTACATTTGCCCTATGAGGGATATTCAAACATGGAACTCCCAGTGAAAGAAGAAGGGATCAATTGATTTTAGGAGGAACCTACTCGGGAAGTCTAAATAAATTAGAAGCTAAGTTCTTGTCAATTGAAATGAAATTCTACATCAATTAATAACAAAGCTTTTCTTCCGAGAAGTGGTAGACATGACCTCCTTTCTGGTTGAGACATATGCATAATGTTTCATGTGATCACCCAAACCCCCTTAAACCTCCCTGCTTTAATGATTGAGGCCATGAGAGAAATATGAATAGATCCAAGGCACATCTGCCTTTTGGTATGGCCCTCACCCTGATATTCAGGAGGTTTGGAGTTAGTTTTGAGGGGGAGGCATCTGCTAGGCTCTTTCACTCTGACACCATCAACCAACACACTCTGCACCGCATGGGATTCACTAGGATTGATGGTGGTTGGATCAAGGGTACAGAAGAAAGAGCTGAGGAGAGAGCTGAGGAAGAGTTGAGGACAGAGCTGAGGAAGAAGGTCCCTCATCACCTCTCCATGACTTCAGGGCAGCATCTCCAGACATCCATTTGTTTCAGATCCAGAGGCTGGCCCTTCAAAGTCCACCAGGAGGCACACACCAGTTCAGCAGCCAGACAGCAGAGCACCTCCCTCAGAGTTTAGATTGGCTGATGATCAGATTGAGCTGATTTCTCAGCATGTGGCTTCCTTGCTTTCTCATCAGTGGAGCACTTCAGCCTTTGCACCGGGATCCACATCATTAGATACATCTGATCAGACCTTGATCCTCCATATCTCCACTGTATTTCAGATGATCTCAGATCAGTCTGTTCGGATTCAGCAGCTCGAAGATTACATTTTGAGACTGACTGGAGAGTACTTGACTTGCAGGGGCAAGTATTAGCTCTGGCCCATCCTCAGCCACAGGAGTGCACTATTGAGGTCAAGACCTAACTGCAGAGGCAGGCAGACTTAGAGGTGTATTGGAGGGTGGATTTGATTTCTTGAGGAGAGAGATCAGAGGCTCTAATGAGCATGCTTCTACACAGTTCACTGCACTCTTCAGTCTGTTTCGAGAGCTCTGAACCTTCATGACACCATCAGGCTCTCTCTTGCAGTCCAGTCTATGGCTTCTCAGCCTTCAGGATCATCTCATCCACCTACTCGTGCCAGCACCTCCACTCGTGGCAGAGGCAGATGGGGTAGAGGATGAGTCTTGGTCGTGATCCATCATCTCCCCACCCCATCTCTGATCCATCTGATTCTGATCCATCTAGTCATGAGCTCTACTAGATCCTTGTAGCTAGCCTTGTCTGTTGTTTCTTTCTAGGATCTATTTTTTGGGCCATGTAATGATATTAACTGGTTGACTTTTTATATTATGGAATATGTATTGGAACAGCTATGGTACCAATCACTTTTTGATTATGTATCTACTCTTTGACTTTTAATGTATGTCCTTTAAATTGAGTTCCTTTCAATTATGAGCGTGCTTAAAATACTATGAATTGCTAGTACTCAATGGTATATTTTGCTTTATGATTGCTGTATTCAGGGGGAGTAAACATTAATGTCAGTAAAATAATGATTAGCACAAGAAGTTTGAAGAAATAAAGAGAGAGAAAATATATTCAAAAAAAGTGGGGGAGTTAACAATATTTGATGATGTCAAAAAGGGAGAGAAATTAAAGAAAAATATCAAAAGAAAGATTGATAAAAGACTTAAAAATAGAATGAGTGGATTGGGAGAAATTAAAGAAAAGTATCAAACTTTAAAATTACTTCTTAGACATGCTCTGATACACTTAAAATTGACATGCTCTGATATATTTTAAAATTAATTCTTAGACATGCATTGATACAATTAATTTTTAAACATGCTCTGATACCAAAATTAAATAATCAAATGAGAATGAGCAAATTTTCAAGATGTTAAAAAAATTGAAAAACAAGCAAATGAGATATTTTCAAACATGCAATTTTCAAATCCTTAGGTAAATTATGCTTTGCTCTGATAACAAAAATAAATTTTCTGCTCTGATACCAAAATCACATAATCAAATGAGCAAATTTTCAAATCATTAAGCAATAGGCAAATTATTTATGCAAATGGGCACATGTATCACATGCCAAAAGAATCAATCTTCTTTTCAAGCAAATGCACTTATAAGTTGGTAGTAAATTTTCTATTTATCTTCAAACTACCTATAATGCATTTCATTCCTTGAAATTCATGCTCATTGATTCATATATATGCTTTTGTTCAAGTGTTTTGTCATCATCAAAAAGGGGGAGATTGTTGCTCCTTAGATTGATTTTGATGATTACAAAGCAGTTGGAGTACTAATAATTTTACTTGAAAAAGACTTATTGCTTTTCAGGGACAAAATTGTAATTTAACTAAAATCATGATTTGAAAGCATCAAATGATAGAACAAAAGATTCGTGATCTATTGGTGAAAATTTTATTATTTTTGGACTTATATTTTGAAAGATATGCATGTTGGAAAATCATGAGTCGACCCATGAGTCAACTCATGGCACAATGAGCTGTTTGGCACGCAGATTTTTTGGCTTGGCACAACCTGTGAGTCGACCCATGAGTCGACCCCCAAGGCATGAGTCGACCCATGAGTCGACCCCTGCTATTTTTAGGCCAAAAATCACAGAACCTTATCTTCTGGTTGTTTTCTGTTGTTCTTCCACAGAGGTCGACCCATGAGTCGACCCCCAGGCATGAGTCGACCCCAGCATGAGTCGACCCCTGTGATGGGATTTTTCCACAATGACTAGTTTTTAACCCATTTTAAGTGATTTTAATGCTCATTTAATGTGGTCTAATGGTTCTTTTTCAACCTAGAATATTTTTCACTATTTCTTAAAGCTATAAAAGGGACAAAAAGGTGAAATCAACAAGAAGAAAAGAGAGAAGAATCAAGAAGAGAGATTTTGAAAAAGGGATTTCAAGCAAATTTTTCAGCCCTAAGCAAAAGCTCACTCAAAGCATTCAAGAAGCCTTTGATCCAAG
Organism: Elaeis guineensis; assembly: GCF_000442705.2. NCBI lineage: Eukaryota > Viridiplantae > Streptophyta > Magnoliopsida > Arecales > Arecaceae > Elaeis > Elaeis guineensis. The sequence continues at coordinate 36,521,382 of NC_026001.2, read as the reverse complement.
CTCACCAACTCCTCAAGTGCACATTCTAGTCTCCAACCACCTTGAGGAAATCAAAAAGGGTCTTCTTCTTCTTGAGTAAAGAGTATTTAAAGTCTCATACGCTCATCACAGGAGCTTTCTTTGTGCTTACTTGTGCTATTCATTGTTATACTTTGTTTGTGTTATTGTTTTTGTTTTAGAAGGGTTCCAAAATAAGGGAAGGTTGATCCGAACCTTGAATCGGAGTGTATAGGGTTGGCTTGTACCCAAAAAATAAGTGGACTAGCTTGGGATAGCTATAGTCAGAGTTTCCGATATTTGTATTCGGGTTGAATACAAGATTAGTGGATTGGAATTCCCAAGTAGGAGCTTGGGGAGTGGATGTAGGTGCAAGGTTGGCACCGAACCACTATAAATCTTTTTATTTGTGGTGTGCCTAATTGCTCTTCTTTAACTCTTCATTATTCTCTTGCATTCTAGCTTTTAGCCATTAGCCTTGAATTAATTTTACTCTCCCTATTTATTTAGCTTTTGTCAAATATTTTTCATAAGTCATAAATTAAGCTTAAAATTTTTAGAAACCCAATTCACCTCCCCCCTCTTGGGTTGCATAGCTGGGCAACACTAATACCCATCTTTGACTTATGGTTGTCGAACTCTTTTATCTCTAGGGCTTTAGTGAAGGGGTCGGCCAGGTTTTTCTTTCCATCGATCTTCGAAGGTCAACATCACCTCGATCCACGATCTCCCAGACCAGGTGGAAGCAGTGCAAAATGTGCTTCGTCTGCTGGTGTACTTTGGGTTCCTTTGCCTAAGCAATGCACCAGTGCTGTCGTAGTAGAGCAGGACCAGACTATCGAGGGAGGGTGCTACTCCGAGCTCGATGATGAATTTTCTCAGCCACAGCTTCCTTCACGGCATCCGATGCTGCGATGTACTCTATCTTACAAACAGAGTCTGCCACAGTATGCTTCTTGGAACTCTTCCAGCAGATGGCCCCACCATTCAGAGTAAAGATATAACCCGACACGCTTCTGCTGTCATCATAGTCAGATTGAAAGTTGAAGTCTGTGAACCCCACAAGTTTCAGATCTGACTCGCCATAAACCAACCATTGGTCCTTAGTATTTCTCAAATACTTAAGGATGGCTTTAACCACTTTCCAGTGGTTTCTCCAGGATCAGATTGGTATCTACTCAGTACTCCTAGTGAGTATGCCACATCTGGCCTTGTACATATCATGACGTATATAATAGATCCCACGACCGAAGTATATGGGACTCTACTCATACGCTCTCTCTTTTCAGGAGTTGTCGGACAATCCTTCTTAGAGAGAAAAATTTCATGGCCTATCGGTAGATAGCCCTTCTTGAAATTCTTTATGCTGAACCTCTTTAGCATAGTATCGATATACGTGAACTGGGATAACCCAAGTATCCTTTTAGATCTATTCCTATAGATCTTCATCCCTAGGATGTAGGATGCTTCACCCAAGTCCTTCATAGAGAACTACGATGATAACCAAACTTTTATTCCCTGTAGTGCGGAGAAGTCATTTTCGATTAAGAGAATGTCATCCACATATAAGATAAGAAATACCATAACTAGACCATTTGCCCATTTATAGATGTAGGGCTCTTCTCCGTTCTTAACGAAGCCATACGTTTGATCACCTTATCAAAATGCATGTTTCAACTCCGAAAAGCTTGCTTCAATCTCGAAATGGATCTCTGAAGCTTGCACACCTTGGACTCATATGTGGATGTAAATGTTTGATGTGTGCCCTAGATGCCAGATTGGCTGACACATTCCTGTACAAATGTAAGAAAAATTTATAATTTTGACTATAAATAAATAAAAGAATTATTCTACTATCACATTGGATACATTGTGTTTATGATACATCCTTTGAGTTAGTAGGAATGATAATTCATATTTTCAAGAGTTAAAAATTTAAAGCATGAATTTACATAACTAACTCATAAACAGCTCCTAACTATAGGATCATCACGAGGATGGTGATCGATCCGGAAGGTTGGTGTATGATCGCTTCCTTAAGATAGATGTATCTTGAGTCTATAGTGTGGAGACACCGAAGTGAGAGTACAGGTATTCTTTGAGAATGAGAGTACTGAGCGTGACCACCTCGAGCAGTCATAAGGAAGTCTACCTTCTCATCGATGACTAGCTCAATCCTGCAGTTGTGTGTCTAGTTCTTTGACCTGAGGTGCATCGACAGTTCACCTTGAGTATATTATAGTTTGACTATACCATAACTTGATCTCCTAGCCAATCAGAATCCTGAGGTGTATGTTGGCTGTAGCATATTCATTGTAGGAACTAGATCGCACCAAGATGGGATCTATCAACCTCGATAGATGAGAGGAGTAGTCCTATGATGATCGAAAGATCGAGTTCTTAAGTTCATGGCCATGGTAGAGTGAAATAATGGAAAAGAGTTTTCCATTGGGGTTTCACATCAGACTCGGATCGATCGATTGATTCATATGACTGATGTTGGGTTTGACGAGTTGACCTTAACCCTAATTCAGTCGGGACTCATGATAAAGGAACTCAATCACACAGGTAGCTACACTGAGAGGTTCATCTTCAATTCTGATGGGTTGCTACCATATACTGCTAGGTGTCACTGGTGGATTTTGGAGGCAATTAGAATGATCTTGATGATCGATCATTCTAATTGTATGAATCAAAAGAGTTTTGGTCTATCGAAAGGAGTTTCGATGATGTCGATGATGAGATCATGACATGTCTCATTACCATACAGAATTTGTTGCCCAGCTATGCAACCCAAGAGGGGGGGTGAATTGGGTTTTAAAAATTTTAGGCTTAACTAATTACTTGTAAAAATTATATATCAAAAGCTTGATGAATGAGGAGAGAGACTTTAGTTTGAGATTAATTACTTAAAACAAGAATGCAAGGATATAATGGAGAATTAAAGAGAAACAATAAAGCATGCCACAAACACAATGATTTATAGTGGTTCGGTGCCAACCTTGCACCTACATCCACTCCCCAAGCTCCTACTTGGGAATTCCAATCCACTATACTTTGTATTCAACCCGAATACAACCGTCGAAAACTCCGACACTAGCTATCCCAAGCTAGTCCACTTATTTCTCGGGTACAAGCCGACCCAATACACTCCGATTTCAGGTTCGGATCAACCTTTCCTTGTTTTGGAAACCCTCCAAAATAAAAATAATTACTCACAAGATAAAATCAGTTTAGAGCACAAGTAAGTACAAGAATAGCTCCTTAAGTGAGCGAATATAACAATAAATACGCTTTACTCAAATGAAGAAGCCCCTCTTGGATTTCCTCAAAGTGGATGAGAGATGAAGTAAATGCTTGAGGAGTTGGTGAGCTTGATTGATGGCTTCTTGAAGGCTTTTAAATGAGCTCTTGAATGATGTTGAGTAGTTGGCTTGAGAAACCTTCTCTTGAATGCACTTGAATGCCCTCTTGAATGCTCTTGATTTTCTCTTTTCAAATCACTTGAATGCCTCTTGGATATTTGGATCTCTCTTCTTTTTGTTTTCCACCTTTTAAAACCTTTATAGCCTTAAGAGACAAGGAAAAACAAACTAGGCAGAAAAAGAGCCGTTAGAGCACAAAAAGCAGCATTAAAAAGCAACCAAATCTGGCCAAAAACTAGCCGTTACAAGCAAATCCCGACATATGAGTCGACTCATGAGTCGACTCATGCCTCAGGGACCTCTGTTGCAAAGTCCAGAGATTGGGTTTCTGGATTTTCTTGGCCCAAAACAGCAGAGGTCGACTCATGAGTCGACTCATGCCTTGTGGGTCGACTCATGAGTCGACTCACAGGTCGTACCAAGCCAGAAAACCAGCGTGCCATGGCTAATCTTTGCGTGCCAATCAGCTCATAGTTTCATGAGTTGACTCATGAGTCGACTCATGAACTTCAAACCTTCATAATTCCAAAAATATAAGTCCAAAAACCATGAAACTTTCACCAATAGATTACATATCATTTGTTCTACACGATGATGCTATCAAATCAGAGTTTTGATGAAATTATGATTTTGCCCCTGTAGAGCATAAGGTCTTTTTCACATAAAAATTATTTGTATCCCTTCAAACTATTTTGTAGTCATCAAAATCAATCTAGGAGCAACAATCTCCCCCTTTTTGATGATGACAAAACATTTGAACAAAAGCATTTTTCTGAATCAGAAATTTCAATAGATTGTATTTTAGGTGCATATGCTTGAAAAGAGTATGATTCTTTTGGCATGTGATACAAATGGTTATATGCATAAATAGTTTGTCCATTTGCTTAAAGATTTGAAGATATGCTCATTGGATAATTGTTTTGGTGTTAGAGCAGAAAATTTGATTTTATTATCAGAGCAAACTGTATTTTGAAAAATTTTCTCAATTCTCAAAACTAGTCATTTGTGCCAAAGCATATTGAATAGTTGATTTGGAAAGAGTATTAGAGCATTTAAGTTTAAGATGTATCAGAGCAAGAGAAATGAAAATTTTGCAATGTATCAGTGTAGGGAAAACAATTTTACAAAGTATCAGAGAAAAATTTTGCAAAGTATCAGAGTAATAAAAATAGTTTTTCAACGTATCAGAGTAAAATTGAGTAATGTATCGGAGTAGTAAAAAAAATTGTCAAAGTATTAGAGCAATGTATTCAATATATCAGAGTGGGTTTGGAATTTGAAAGCCTATCAAAGCATATTCAATGGTTTACAGCAAATCAGAGTATGAGTAATTTTAAAAGGTACTTATTTGCAGTATATTTAGCATTTGTACTTAAAATTGTCAATGTATTAATTTCTCATAATTTGTAGTGTTTGCTTTTGATGGATTTCTTTGTGTTTAATTTCTCCCCCTTTTTGACATCATCAAACAAGGTTAAGTCCTTTTTCTGAAGCATTCTTTAATTTCTCTTCTTGTAGGGTTTGCTCCCCCTTAATGAAGCAACTATTAACAGCAATCATAAAATGATAATACCATAAAGAGAAGACAATATTTCACAAAAGAGAATATATAACCAAAGTAAGATAATCATCATTCCAAAGGTAAAGCCATAATTGTTGCAGTACATAGATTGTAACATAAAAAATAACATACAAAGTCAACTAGCTCATGTCAATACATGGCCCCAAAAAAAAAATACAGATCCTAGAGAGGACTAAACACTAAGACCTAGGATCTAGAAATGATCAATGATCAGAATCATCAGAAATGTGATAAGGAGCAGATGAATCTGGATCTGAGATGCGTCCTCGACCCCGTCTGCCTCTGGCACGAGAGGAAGAACTGGCACGAGCAGGCGAACGGGAGGAACTGGGTGGCTGAGAACGCTGAGAAGCTAGGGACTGAACTGAAAGGGTAAGTCTGATGGAGTCAAGTACAGTCAGTGCCCTGGAGACAGCCTGGAGAAGTGCAGTGAACTGAGTAGTAGCTTGCTCACTTGATCCTCTGATCTCCTTCCTCAGTAACTCATAACCGCCCTCAAGAGCTCCTCTGAGTCTGCCGGCCTCTACAGTGAGATCAGTGACCTCAATCGTAGACTCCTGAGGCTGAGGGTGTGCCAAAACGAAGACCTGCCCCTGTAACTCGAGAACTCTGCCAGTCAGTCTCAGTACATGTCCTCAAGCTGCTGAATCCTCATGGACTGATCTGCCATCATCTGATATACTGTGGAGATGTGGGGAGTCAAAGTCTGATCAGTAGAAGTAGCCCCTGGTACAAATGAAGTACTGCTCATCTGACTCGACATCAAAGAGACCATACGCTGTGCAATCCACTCAATCTGATAATCGGACAGTGTGAACTCTGGCGGAGGTGCTCTGCTCTCTGGCTGATGCACAGGTGTGGGTATCCTGGTAAACTCAGAAGGGCCAGCCTCAGGATCCGGAAAGAACTGTATATCTGGTGAAGCTGCCCTGATGTCATGAACAGGAGATGATGGACCTTCTTCTTCTTCAGCTCTGACTTCTGCTGTATCCTCAGCTCTTTCTTCTGCTCTCTCTTCTGCTCTTTCTTCTGTTCTTTCCTCAGCTCCCCTGATCCAACCACCACCACTTTTTGTGAACCCCATTCGATGCAAGGTGTGTAGGTTGAAGGTATCAACATGAGACAGTTTGGTGGGAGCCTCCCCCTCACAACTAACTCCAAACCTCCTAAAATTCTAGTCAGGGCCATACCATAAGGCAAATGTGCCTTAGATCTGTTCAGAGTTTCTCTCATGGCCTCTATCATAAGTGCTGGGAGGTTTAGGGGGGTTTCTGTGATAATATGAAACATAATGCATATGTCCCTGCCTGACAGAAGATCGTGCCTACCACTCCTAGGGAAGAAAAGTTTTGTGACCATTTGATGTAAGATTCTCATTTCTATAGGTAAAATCTTGGCCTCTAGTTTATTCAAATTCCCTTGGTAGGTTCCTCCAAGTATAACACTTATACCTTCTTCTTTCACGGGGAGTTCCATGTATGCATAACCTTCACTAGGTAAGTGTAAAATCTCCCCTAAAATGACAGGATCTAGACAGATATCAAACCCTTTCACAGTTGAAGTTACTGACCCATTTCCATAAATAAGATTCTGATAAAACTCCCTAACAAGGTCAACAAAGGTGACTTCTTTTAGTGAACAGTAAAAGCTCCATCCCTGATTTTTGATCTTACTTGCTAAAGAAAATCCCTCACTTTCAAAGAACCGGAAGTCAATGTTTTTCCCGGTTTCTACTTTTCTATCTGAGAGAGGGTTCTTACTGGGAGTTTGAGAAGACAGTGAAGGACCTTGAACTGAAGCTGGAACGGGAGCAGAAGAGGACTGTGCCGCTTGCCTTTTTCTTCTGACACTTTCTTCAAGTTCCCGGACAGACTTTCTCCTTTGGAGAAGCTTCATTTTTGGTGCCATAACCTCTTCAATACCAGGCGAGGAGACTTGAGGAGCAAGTGAGAGAGTGGAGGAAGGATCACAAGAGAGTGATTTGAGGTTTTGGAGGAGAGAATGAGTGGATTTGAGAGGGACGGTGGAGTGCTAGGGCACGCTCCAACCGTGAAGAACAGGGGAAGAGGTCACAAAAGAACCTTTCCCGGAGTGGCTATTTGCGGTGGAGAGGAGGCGGGAGGAGTTCCACTAGCTCAAGCCTTGGAAATGGAGCAAATGGGAGAAGGGAGAATGGATTTCGGAACGAGGAAGATGAGCGTGAGGGTCGGCTCACGAATAGTAATTCAACATATAAACCCTTCAGCCCGTTGGAAGTTGCTGGGAATTACAAGTTTGCCATTGAGTCGACTCATGGGGGTCGACTCATGAAGTTCAGAAAATCAGGAAAAATATGAATAAATTCCAGAAAAATTTGAATTTTGGGGAGAAGGAGTTTAGCTCTAAGATGAGTTTTTAGAATGAAAAACTTGAGCTTTTGGGACCAAGAAAGGTGTTGGAAATTGAGCTCTTAGGAAATTTTGACCATAAATCATTGGAATTTGAAAATTAATTCAGGCAAATGGATCAAGAATTCCTAGATTTCTCCTAATTTCACAGAATCTATCCTCACTAAGGGCCTTTGTAAAGATATCAGCTAATTGATTTTTGGTGCAAACATATTCAAGAATTATATTTTTGTTTTGAACATGTTCTCTTATGAAGTGATGTCTTATTTCAATATGTTTGGATCTTGAGTGTTGAATAGGATTTTTAGATAGATTTATGGCACTTGTGTTGTCACATCTTATTGGTGTTTCATTAAGTTTAATTCCAAAGTCTTCGAGTTGTTGCTTAATCCACAAGATTTGAGCACAACAACTTCCGGCTGCAATGTATTCGGCCTCAGCCGTAGACAGTGCTACCGAATTTTGTTTCTTGCTAAACCATGAGATTAGGTTAACTCCAAGAAATTGACAAGTTCCACTTGTGCTTTTTCTATCTAGTTTACATCCAGCAAAGTCAGCATCAAAATATCCTAATAAATCTATTTGTGAGTCCTTAGAGTACCATAACCTTAAAGTTTGAGTACCATTTAAGTATCTAAGGATTCTTTTAACAGCATTCAAATGAGATTCTTTAGGATTAGATTGATATCTAGCACATAAACAAACACTAAACATGATATCAGGCCTACTTGCAGTTAAATATAATAATGATCCAATCATGCCTCTATAGTATTTTAAGTCTACACATTTACCTTCATCATCCTTGTCAAGCTTACATGAGGGACTCATTGGTGTGCCAATGGGTTTGGAGTTCTCCATTCCAAATCTTTTGAGTAGTTCCTTGGTGTACTTGCTTTGGGTGATAGAGATTCCCTCTTTGATTGTTTGATCTGGAGTCCGAGGAAGAAGGTGAGTTCTCCCATCATGCTCATCTCGAACTCCCCTGCATAAGCTTAGCAAAGTCTTGACAAAGGGATTCATTAGTAGACCCAAAAATTATGTCATCAACATAAATTTGTATAATTACATATCATTTTGGTTTCTTTTAATAAATAGAGTTGTATCACATTGCCTCTTGAGAAACCATTATTTAGTAGAAATTTGCTTAGCCTTTCATACCATGCTCTAGTTGCTTGTTTTAATCCATATAAAGCCTTATTTAATTTAAAAACATGATTAGGAAAGGCATTATTTTCAAATCCAGGGGGTTGTTCTACATAAACTTCTTCAGCAATAAATCCATTTAAAAATGCACTTTTAACATCCATTTGAAACAATTTGAATTTCATAAAGCAAGCATATGCAAGTAGAAGTCTAATGGCTTCTAATCTAGCTACAGGTGCAAAGGTTTCATCAAAATCAATCCCTTCTTCTTGATTATATCCTTTAGCAACCAATCTTGCTTTATTTCTAATTACATTACCATGCTCATCTAATTTGTTTCTAAAGACCCATTTTGTGCCAATTATTGAACAGTTTTTAGGTCTTGAAACCAAAGTCCAAACATTATTTCTTTCAAATTGATTACGTTCCTCTTGCATTGCATTAATCCAATTATGATCTTTTTCAGCTTCTTCAATAGTTTTAGGTTCAAAATGCGATACAAAGCACAATGATTAAACACATCTCTAAGTGAAGAGCGAGTTTTTACACCATGCATAGGATCACCAATAATTAACTCCTTAGGGTGGTTGTGAACATACCTCCATTCCTTGGGTATGTCATTTGTACCTTGAGGTTGTTCTTGAATTTCGTCACCTATCTCATCTTGTTTGTCTTCTTGTTCCTTGTCCTCTGGAGTGGCTGAATCTTTCAGAGTGATCTCCTTCATACCTTCTATTAATGGATCTGCATCATCAACACCCTCATTCTTCCTTGAAGGAAGATCGTTAGATTCATCAAAGACAACATGAATGGACTCCTCAACTATTAGGGTTCTTTTATTAAAAACTCTAAAAGCTTTACTAGTGGAGGAGTAACCCAGAAAGATTGCTTCATCTGATTTTGCATCAAATTTACCAAGTCTTTCCTTACCATTATTTAATACAAAACATCGGCAACCAAAAACATGAAAATATGCAATATTTGGTTTTCTTCCTTTCCAAAGTTCATAGGGGTTTTCTTAAAAAATTGTCTAATTAAAGCACGATTTAGAATGTAACATGCTGTGTTAATAGCTTCCGCCCAAAAATATCTTGGAAGGTTGCTTTCACAAAGCATGGTACGGGCCATTTCTTCTAAGGTTCTGTTTTTCCTTTCAACTATCCCATTTTGTTGGGGTGTTCTAGGAGCAGAGAAGTTATGGCCGATTCCATTCTCATCACAAAATTTTTCAAAGTCTTGATTTTCAAATTCAGTTCCATGGTCACTTCTAATATTTTGAATTGAAAATCCTTTTTCATTAGTGACTTTTCGATGAAATTTAGTGAAAATATGAAAAGTTTCATCTTTGTGTGCCAAAAAGAAAACCCAAGTAAACATGAATAATCATCTATTATTACAAAACCATATCATTTTCCTCCTAGACTTGTGGTTCTAGTTGGTCCAAATAAATCCATATGCAAAAGCTCTAATGGTCTAGAAGTTGAAACAATGTTTTTGGATTTAAATGAAACTCTAGTTTGCTTACCTAGTTGACATGCATCACAAATCCTATCTTTTTCAAATTCAGTTTAGGCAAGCCATGAACTAATTCTTTCTTAATTAATTTTGAAAGAGAATGCATGCTAATGTGAGCAAGTCTACGATGCCAAAGCCAACTAGTCTCATTAACTTTAGCATTTAAGGATACTAGGCATTGCATGTCTAATTTGGCTAAATCATTTAGATCTACCATATAAACATTGCCATGTCTATGTCCTATAAATTGATGCCATCATTAATAGGACTAGTCATAATACAAACAGATGATTCAAAACTACTTTATACCCTTTATCACAAAATTGACTAATGCTAAGTAAGTTATGCTTTAAACCTTTAACTAACAAAACATTTTCAATATATTTGGAGGGAGTGATACCAATGTTACCTATCCCGATGATCTTTCCTTTGCCATTATCTCCAAAGGTGACCATCCCTCCATCCTTAGCATCAAGCGTGATGAATTGTGATTCATCACCAGTCATGTGTCTCGAGCATCCACTGTCCAGATACCATTTCCTGTTTTCTCCATGGGATGCTAGACACACCTGCAAACAAATATCAAGTTTTTGTTTTAGGTACCCAAGCTTTCTTGGGTCCTTTTTGGTTAGTCAAGATGGTTCCTTTTGGAACCCATATTTTCTTTACAGTTATGTTTGCACAAGTGTAAGATTTATATCCTATTCTACCACATTTAAAACAAGTAGTATTGGTAGGCTTGTTACTTGGATAATTTACATAAATATTTTTCAAAAATTTTTGTTTCTTTAAGGGGTTATAGCCAAGTCCGGCCTTATCATATACGGCCTTTTGATTTTTAAGAATCATATTTAGTTTGTTTGAACTTAAGGTGAATTTATCTACTATAGGTTTCAGCTTATTAATATCATTCTTCAGGCTTTGGTTCTCTTGAAGCAAAGTAGATTTTTCAATTGAAAGATTTTCTGCTTGTTTTACTAAAGACTGATTTTTCAATTTTAGTTCTTTGTTTTTCATTCCTAGTTTCTTCAATTCATCAATTAAATCATTGAAGGCTTCATGCAATTCTTCAAAAGTAAATTCACTAGGGGTTTCAGAAATTACCTCATTATCGTGTGCCATAAGGCACAGGTTGGCTTGTTCTGTTGAGGTCTCCTCATCGGAGCTTGAGTCGTCGCTCGCACTCCATGTGGCCATCATTGCCTTCTTTTTGAACTTTTTGGGACCTTTATTCAATTGAGGACATTCGGATTTGAAATGCCCCGGCTTCTTGCACTCATAGCATATAAGGGGTTGATCTTTTTCTTTCTCTTTGCTTTGTTCCCCTTTTGTGAAAGGTCTCTTTCTCATCCCCTGTTGCCCAGCTATGCAACCCAAGAGGGGGGGTGAATTGTGTTTTAAAAATTTTAGGCTTAACTAATTACTTGTAAAAATTATATATCAAAAGCTTGATGAATGAGGAGAGAGACTTTAATTTGAGATTAATTACTTAAAACAAGAATGCAAGGATATAATGGAGAATTAAAGAGAAACAATAAAGCATGCCACAAACACAATGATTTATAGTGGTTCGGTGCCAACCTTGCACCTACATCCACTATCCAAGCTCCTACTTGGGAATTCCAATCCACTATACTTTGTATTCAACCCGAATACAACCGTCGGAAACTCCGACACTAGCTATCCCAAGCTAGTCCACTTGTTTTCGGGTACAAGCCGACCCAATACACTCCGATTTCAGGTTCGGATCAACCTTTCCTTGTTTTGGAAACCCTCCAAAACAAAAACAATTACTCACAAGATAAAATTAGTTTAGAGCACAAATAAGTACAAGAATAGCTCCTTAAGTGAACGAATATAACAATAAATACGCTTTACTCAAATGAAGAAGCCCCTCTTGGATTTCCTCAAAGTGGATGAGAGATGAAGTAAATGCTTGAGGAGTTGGTGAGCTTGATTGATGGCTTCTTGAAGGCTTTTAAATGAGCTCTTGAATGATGTTGAGTAGTTGGCTTGAGAAACCTTCTCTTGAATGCACTTGAATGCCCTCTTGAATGCTCTTGATTTTCTCTTTTCAAATCACTTGAATGCCTCTTGGACATTTGGATCTCTCTCCTTTTTGTTTTCCACCTTTTGAAACCTTTATAGCCTTAAGAGACAAGGGAAAACAAACTAGGCAGAAAAAGAGCCGTTAGAGCACAAAAAGCAGCATTAAAAAGCAACCAAATCTGGCCAAAAACTAGCCGTTACAGGCAAATCCCGACATATGAGTCGACTCATGAGTCGACTCATGCCTCAGGGGTCGACTCATGAGTCGACCTCTGTTGCAAAGTCCAGAGATTGGGTTTCTGGATTTTTTTGGCCCAAAATAGCAGAGGTCGACTCATGAGTCGACTCATGCCTTGTGGGTCGACTCATGAGTCGACTCACAGGTCGTGCCAAGCCAGAAAACCAGCGTGCCATGGCTAATCTTTGCGTGCCAATCAGCTCATAGTTTCATGAGTTGACTCATGAGTCGACTCATGAACTTCAAACCTTCATAACTCCAAAAATATAAGTCCAAAAACCATGAAACTTTCACCAATAGATTACATATCATTTGTTCTACACGATGATGCTATCAAATCAGAGTTTTGATAAAATTACGATTTTGCCCCTGTAGAGCATAAGGTCTTTTTCACATAAAAATTATTTGTATCCCTTCAAACTGTTTTGTAGTCATCAAAATCAATCTAGGAGCAACAATCTTCCCCTTTTTGATGATGACAAAACATTTGAACAAAAGCATTTTTCTGAATCAGAAATTTCAACAGATTGTATTTTAGGTGCATATGCTTGAAAAGAGTATGATTCTTTTGGCATGTGATACAAATGGTTATATGCATAAATAGTTTGTCCATTTACTTAAAAATTTGAAGATATGTTCATTGGATAATTTTTTGGTGTTAGAGCAGAAAATTTGATTTTATTATCAGAGCAAACTGTGTTTTGAAAAATTTTCTCAATTCTCAAAACTAGTCATTTGTGCCAAAGCATATTGAATAGTTGATTTGGAAAGAGTATTAGAGCATTTAAGTTTAAGATGTATCAGAGCAAGAGAAATAAAATTTTGCAATGTATCAGTGTAGGGAAAACAATTTTACAAAGTATCAGAGAAAAATTTTGCAAAGTATCAGAGTAATAAAAACAGTTTTTCAATGTATCAGAGTAAAATTGAGTAATGTATCAGAGTAGTAAAAAAATTGTCAAAGTATTAGAGCAATGTATTCAATATATCAGAGTGGGTTTGGAATTTGAAAGCCTATCAAAGCATATTCAATGGTTTACAGCAAATCAGAGTATGAGTAATTTTAAAAGGTACTTATTTGCAGTATATTTAGCATTTGTACTTAAAATTGTCAATGTATTAATTTCTCATAATTTGTAGCGTTTGCTTTTGATGGATTTCTTTGTGTTTAATTTCTTCCCCTTTTTGACATCATCAAACAAGGTTAAGTCCTTTTTCTGAAGCATTCTTTAATTTCTCTTCTTGTAGGGTTTGCTCCCCCTTAATGAAGCAACTATTAACAGCAATCATAAAATGATAATACCATAAAGAGAAGACAATATTTCACAAAAGAGAATATATAACCAAAGTAAGATAATCATCATTCCAAAGGTAAAGCCATAATTGTTGCAGTACATAGATTGTAACATAAAAATAACATACAAAGTCAACTAGCTCATGTCAATACATGGCCCCAAAAAAAAAATACAGATCCTAGAGAGGACTAAACACTAAGACCTAGGATCTAGAAATGATCAATGATCAGAATCATCAGAAATGTGATAAGGAGCAGATGAATCTGGATCTGAGATGCATCCTCGACCCCGTCTGCCTCTGGCACGAGAGGAAGAACTGGCACGAGCAGGCGAACGAGAGGAACTGGGTGGCTGAGAACGCTGAGAAGCTAGGGACTGAACTGAAAGGGTAAGTCTGATGGAGTCAAGTACAGTCAGTGCCCTGGAGATAGCCTGGAGAAGTGCAGTGAACTGAGTAGTAGCTTGCTCACTTGATCCTCTGATCTCCTTCCTCAGTAACTCATAACCGCCCTCAAGAGCTCCTCTAAGTCTGCCAGCCTCTGCAGTGAGATCAGTGACCTCAATCGAAGACTCCTGAGGCTGAGGATGTGCCAAATCGAAGACCTGCCCCTGTAACTCGAGAACTCTGCCAGTCAGTCTCAGTACAGTGTCCTCAAGCTGCTGAATCCTCATGGACTGATCTGCCATCATCTGATATACTGTGGAGATGTGGGGAGTCAAAGTCTGATCAGTAGAAGTAGCCCCTGGTACAAATGAAGTACTGCTCATCTGACTCGACATCAAAGAGACCATACGCTGTGCAATCCGCTCAATCTGATAATCGGACAGTGTGAACTCTGGCGGAGGTGCTCTGCTCTCTGGCTGATGCACAGGTGTGGGTATCCTGGTAAACTCAGAAGGGCCAGCCTCTGGATCCAGAAAGAACTGTATATCTGGTGAAGCTGCCCTGATGTCATGAACAGGAGATGATGGACCTTCTTCTTCTTCAGCTCTGACTTCTGCTGTATCCTCAGCTCTTTCTTCTGCTCTCTCTTCTGCTCTTTCTTCTGTCTCTCTTCTGCTCTTTCTTCTGTTCTTCCTCAGCTCCCCTGATCCAACCACCACCACTTTTTGTGAACCCCATTCGATGCAAGGTGTGTAGGTTGAAGGTATCAACATGAGACAGTTTGGTGGGAGCCTCCCCCTCACAACTAACTCCAAACCTCCTAAAAATTCTAGTCAGGGCCATACCATAAGGCAAATGTGCCTTAGATCTGTTCAGAGTTTCTCTCATGGCCTCTATCATAAGTGCTGGGAGGTTTAGGGGGGTTTCTGTGATAATGTGAAACATAATGCATATGTCCCTGCCTGACAGAAGATCGTGCCTACCACTCCTAGGGAAGAAAAGTTTTATGACCATTTGATGTAAGATTCTCATTTCTATAGGTAAAATCTTGGCCTCTAGTTTATTCAAATTCCCTTGGTAGGTTCCTCCAAGTATAACACTTATACCTTCTTCTTTCACGGGGAGTTCCATGTATGCATAACCTTCACTAGGTAAGTGTAAAATCTCCCCTAAAATGACAGGATCCAGACAGATATCAATCCCTTTCACAGTTGAAGTTACTGACCCATTTCCATAAATAAGATTCAGATAAAACTCCCTAACAAGGTCAACAAAGGTGACTTCTTTTAGTGAACAGTAAAAGCTCCATCCCTGATTTTTGATCTTACTTGCTAAAGAAAATCCCTCACTTTCAAAGAACCGGAAGTCAATGTTTTTCCCGATTTCTACTTTTCTATCTGAGAGAGGGTTCTTACTGGGAGTTTGAGAAGACAGTGAAGGAC
The DNA here is from genome assembly GCF_000442705.2 of Elaeis guineensis. NCBI lineage: Eukaryota > Viridiplantae > Streptophyta > Magnoliopsida > Arecales > Arecaceae > Elaeis > Elaeis guineensis. Next base: position 36,505,924 of record NC_026001.2, on the reverse strand, counting down.
CTTGAACTGAAGCTGGAACGGGAGCAGAGGAGGACTGTGCCGCTTGCCTTTTTCTTCTGACACTTTCTTCAAGTTCCCGGACAGACTTTCTCCTTTGGGGAAGTTCATTTTTGGTGCCATAACCTCTTCAATACCAGGCGAGGAGACTTGAGGAGCAAGTGAAGAGTGGAGGAAGGATCACAAGAGAGTGATTTGAGGTTTTGGAGGAGAGAATGAGTGGATTTGAGAGGGACGGTGGAGTGCTAGGGCACGCTCCAACCGTGAAGAACAGGGAAGAGGTCACAAAAGAACCTTTCCCGGAGTGGCTATTTGCGGTGGAGAGGAGGCGGGAGGAGTTCCACTAGCTCAAGCCTTGGAAATGGAGCAAATGGGAGAAGGGAGAATGGATTTCGGAAGAGGAAGACGAGCGTGAGGGTCGGCTCACGAACAGTAATTCAACATATAAACCCTTCAGCCCGTTGGAAGTTGCTGGGAATTACAAGTTTGCCATTGAGTCGACTCATGGGGGTCGACTCATGAAGTTCAGAAAATCAGGAAAAATATGAATAAATTCCAGAAAAATTTGAATTTTGGGGAGAAGGAGTTAGCTCTAAGATGAGTTTTTAGAATGAAAAACTTGAGGTTTTGGGACCAAGAAAGGTGTTGGAAATTGAGCTCTTAGGAAATTTTGACCATAAATCATTGGAATTTGAAAATTAATTCAGGCAAATGGATCAAGAATTCCTAGATTTCTCCTAATTTCACAGAATCTATCCTCACTAAGGGCCTTTGTAAAGATATCAGCTAATTGATTTTCGGTGCAACATATTCAAGAATTATATTTTTGTTTTGAAATGTTCTCTTATGAAGTGATGTCTTATTTAATATGTTTGGATCTTGAGTGTTGAATAGGATTTTTAGATAGATTTATGGCACTTGTGTTGTCACATCTTATTGGTGTTTCATTAAGTTTAATTCAAAGTCTTCGAGTTGTTGCTTAATCCACAAGATTTGAGCACAACAACTTCCGGCTGCAATGTATTCGGCCTCAGCCGTAGACAGTGCTACCGAATTTTGTTTCTTGCTAAACCATGAGATTAGGTTAACTCCAAGAAATTGACAAGTTCCACTTGTGCTTTTTTATCTAGTTTACATCCAGCAAAGTCAGCATCAGAATATCCTAATAAATCTATTGTGAGTCCTTAGAGTACCATAACCCTAAAGTTTGAGTACCATTTAAGTATCTAAGGATTCTTTTAACAGCATTCAAATGAGATTCTTTAGGATTAGATTGATATCTAGCACATAAACAAACACTAACATGATATCAGGCCTACTTGCAGTTAAATATAATAATGATCCAATCATGCCTCTATAGTATTTTAAGTCTACACATTTACCTTCATCATCCTTGTCAAGCTTACATGAGGGACTCATTGGTGTGCCAATGGGTTTGGAGTTCTCCATTCCAAATCTTTTGAGTAGTTCCTTGGTGTACTTGCTTTGGGTGATGGAGATTCCTCTTTTGATTGTTTGATCTGGAGTCCGAGGAAGAAGGTGAGTTCTCCATCATGCTCATCTCGACTCCCCCTGCATAAGCTTAGCAAAGTCTTGACAAAGGGATTCATTAGTAGACCCAAAATTATGTCATCAACATAAATTTGTATAACTAACATATCATTTTGATTTCTTGATAAAGAGGTTGTATCTACATTACCTCTTGAAAACCATTATTAGTAAAAATTTTGCTTAGTCTATCATACCATGCTCTAGGTGCTTGTTTTAATCCATATAAAGCCTTATTTAATTTAAAACATGATTAGGAAAGGCATGATTTTCAAATCCAGGGGGTTGTTCTACATAAACTTCTTCAGCATAAATCCATTTAAAATACACTTTTAACATCCATTTGAAATAATTGATTTCATAAAGCAAGCATATGCAAGTAGAAGTCTAATGGCTTTAATCTAGCTACTGGTGCAAAGGTTTCATCAAAATCAATCCCTTCTTCTTGATTATATCCTTTAGCAACCAATCTTGCTTTATTTCTAATTACATTACCATGCTCATCTAATTTGTTTCTAAAGACCCATTTTGTGCCAATTATTGAACAGTTTTTAGGTCTTGAAACCAAAGTCCAAACATTATTTCTTTCAAATTGATTAAGTTCCTCTTGCATTGCATTAATCCAATTATGATCTTTTTCAGCTTCTTCAATAGTTTTAGGTTCAAAATGAGATACAAAAGCACAATGATTAAACACATCTCTAAGTGAAGAGCGAGTTTTTACACCATGCATAGGATCACCAATAATTAACTCCTTAGGGTGGTTGTGAACATACCTCCATTCCTTGGGTAGGTCATTTGTACCTTGAGGTTGTTCTTGAATTTCCTCACCTATCTCATCTTGTTTGTCTTCTTGTTCCTTGTCCTCTGGAGTGGCTGAATCTTTCAGAGTGATCTCCTTCATACCTTCTATTAATGGATCTGCATCATCAACACCCTCATTCTTCCTTGAAGGAAGATCGTTAGATTCATCAAAGACAACATGAATGGACTCCTCAACTACTAAAGTTCTTTTATTAAAAACTCTAAAAGCTTTACTAGTAGAGGAGTAACCCAGAAAGATTGCTTCATCTGATTTTGCATCAAATTTACCAAGTCTTTCCTTACCATTATTTAATACAAAACATCGGCAACCAAAAACATGAAAATATGCAATATTTGGTTTTCTTCCTTTCCAAAGTTCATAGGGGGTTTTCTTAAAAATTGTCTAATAAAGCACGATTTAAATGTAACATGCTGTGTTAATAGCTTCCGCCCAAAAATATCTTGGAAGGTTGCTTTCACAAAGCATGGTACGGGCCATTTCTTCTAAGGTTCTGTTTTTC
>NC_026001.2:36275115-36502954 GCF_000442705.2 Elaeis guineensis | reverse complement strand
AGAATTCCTAGATTTCTCCTAATTTCATAGAATCTATTCTCACTTAGGGCCTTTGTAAAGATATCGACTAGTTGATTTTCAGTGCAAACATAGTCAAGAATTATATCTTTATTTTGAACATGTTCTCTTATAAAATGATGTCTTATTTCAATATGTTTAGACCTTGAATGTTGAATTGGATTTTTAGTAAGATTTATGGCACTAGTGTTATCACATCTTATGGGTGTTTCATTAAGTTTGATACCAAAGTCTTCGAGTTGTTGCTTAATCCACAAGATTTGAGCACAACAACTTCCGGCTGCAATGTATTCGGCCTCAGCCGTAGACAGTGCTACCGAATTTTGTTTCTTGCTAAACCAGGAGATTAGGTTAACTCCAAGAAATTGGTAAGTTCACTAGTGCTTTTTCTATCTAATCTACATCCAGCAAAATCAGCATCTGAATATCCTAATAAATCAATTAGTGAGTCCTTAGAGTATCATAATCCTAGAGTTTGAGTACCATTTAAATATCTAAGGATTCTTTTAACAGCATTCAAGTGAGACTCTTTAGGATTAGATTGAAATCTAGCACACAGACAAACACTAAACATGATATCAGGCCTACTTGCAGTTAAATATAATAGAGAGCCAATCATACCTCTATAATATTTTAAGTCTACACATTTACCTTCTTCATCCTTGTCAAGCTTACATGAAGGGCTCATGGGTGTGCCAATTGCTTTGGAGTTCTCCTATTCCAAATCTTTTGAGTAATTCTTGGTGTACTTGCTTTGGGTGATGGAGATTCCTTCTTCTGTTTGTTTGATTTGGAGTCCGAGGAAGAATGTCAGTACTCCCATCATGCTCATCTCGAACTCCCCCTGCATGAGCTTAGCAAAGTCTTGACAAAGAGATTCATTAGTAGACCCAAAAATAATGTCATCAACATATATTTGTATAATTAACATATCATTTTGATTTCTTTTAATGAAGAGGGTTGTGTCTACATTACCTCTTGAAAAACATTATTTAGTAAAAATTTGCTTAGCCTATCATACCAAGTCCTAGGTGCTTGTTTAAACCATATAGAGCTTTATTTAATTTAAAAACATGATTAGGAAAAGTATGATTTTCAAAACCTGGAGATTGTTCTACATAGATTTTTAGCAATATATCCATTCAAAAATAACTTTTGACATCCATTTGAAATAATTTAAATTTATAAAGTAAGCATATGCAAGTAGAAGTCTAATGGCCTCTAATATAGCAACAGGTGCAAAGGTCTCATCAAAATCAATTCCTTCTTCTTGATTATAACCTTTAGCAACCAATCTTGCTTTATTTCTTATTACATTTCATGTTCATCTAATTTGTTCCTAAAGACCCATTTTGTGCCAATTATTGAATATTTTTAGGTCTTGATACTAAAGTCCATACATTATTTCTTTCAAATTGATTAAGTTCCTCTTGCATTGCATTAATCCTAATTATAATCATTTTCAGCTTCTTCAATAGTTTTTGGTTCAAGATGAGAGACAAAAGCACAATGATTAAATACATCTTTAAGTGAAGAACGAGTTTTTACCCCATGCATAGGATCACCAATAATTAGCTCCTTAGGGTGATTGTGAACATACCTCCATTCTTTGGGTAGGTCATTTGTACCTTGAGGTTGTTCTTGATGTTCTTCACCTCTCTCATCCTGTTTGTCTTCATGTTCCTCATCCTCTTGAATTGTTGAATCTTTCAGAGTGATCTCCTTCATTCCTTCTATAAGAGGATCTGCATCATCAACACTTCATTCTTCCTTGAAGGAAGATCGTTAGATTCATCAAAGACAACATGTATGGACTCCTCTACTACTAAGGTTCTTTTGTTAAAAACTCTAAAAGCTTTACTAGTGGAGGAGTAACCAAGAAAGATTGCTTCATCTGATTTTGCATCAAATTTTTCAAGTCTTTCTTTACCATTATTTAATACAAAACATCGGCAACCAAAAATATGAAAATATGCAATATTAGGTTTTCTTTCTTTCCAAAGCTCATAGGGGTTTTCTTTAAAATTTATCTAATCAAAGCATGATTTAAAATGTAACATGCTGTGTTAATTGCTTCCGCCCAAAAATATCTTGAAAGGTTGCTTTCACATAGTATGGTACGGGCCATTTCTTCTAAGGTTCTGTTTTTCCTTTCTACTACCCCATTTTGTTGGGGTGTCCTAGGTGTAGAGAAGTTATGGCCTATTCTTTTTTCATCACAAAAGTTTTCAAAGTCTTGATTTTCAAATTCAGTTCCATGATCACTTCGAATATTTTGAATTGAAAATCCTTTCTCATTAGTGACTTTTCGTAAAATTTAGTGAAAATATGAAAAGTTTCATCTTTGTGTGCCAAAAAGAAAACCTAAGTAAAACGAGAGTAATCATCTATAATTATAAAACCATATCATTTTTCTCCTAGACTAGTGGTTCTAGTAGGTCCAAATAAGTCCATATGCAAAAGCTCTAAGGTCTAGAGGTTGAAACAATATTTTTGATTTAAATGAAACTCTTGTTTGTTTACCTAGTTGGCATGCATCACAAATTCTATCCTTTTCAAAATTTAATTTTGGCAAACCAAGAACTAATTCTTTCTTAATTAATTTTGAAAGAGAATGCATGCTAATATGTGCAAGCCTACGATGCCAAAGCCAACTAGTCTCATTAGTTTTAGCATTCAAGGATACTAGGCATTGCATGTTTATTTTGGCTAGATCATTTAAATCTACCATATAAACATTACCATGTCTATGTCCAATAAATTTAATGCCATCATTAATAGGACTAGTTACAATGCAAACAGATGATTCAAAAATAACTTTATATCCTTTATCACAAAATTGACTAATGCTTAGTAAATTATGCTTTAAACCATCTACTAACAAAATATTTTCAATGTATTTGGAGGGAGTATACCAATATTACCTATACCGATGATCTTTCCTTTGCCATTGTCTCCAAAGGTGACCATCCCTCCATTCTTAGCATCAAGAGTGATGAATTGGGATTCATCACCAGTCATGTGTCTCGAGCATCCACTGTTAAGATACCATTTTCTGTTTCTCCTTGGGATGCTAGACACACCTGCAAGCAAAAGTCAAGTTTTTGTTTTAGGTACCCAAGCTTTCTTGGGTCCTTTTTGGTTAGTCATAATGGTTCCTTTTGGAACCCATATTTTCTTTATATTTGAGTTTGCAGACTTGTTAGAGAAGCAAGTGTATGACTTATGTCCTACTCTACCACATTTGAAGCAAGTAATATTAGAAGACTTGTTACTTAAAGAGTTTACATAAATATTTTTCAAATATTTTTATTTCTTCAAGGGGTTATAGCCAAGTCCAGCCTTATCATACACGGCCTTTTGATTTTCAAGAATCATATTAAGTTTATTTGAACTCAAGGTGAATTTTTTAACTAATGGTTTTAACTTGGCAATTTCATTCTTTAAACTTTGATTTTCTTGAAGCAGGGTAGATTTTTCAATTGAAATGCTTTCATTTTGTTTCAATAAAGATTGATTTTTCAATTTTAGATCTTTGTTCTTCATCCCTAGTTTCTTTAATTCATCAACTAAATCATAAAAAGCTTCATGTAATTCTTCAAATGTAAAGTCACTAGGAGTTTCGGATATTACCTCATTTTCGTGTGCCATAAGGCACAGGTTGGCTTGTTCAGTCGAGTTTTCCTCTTCAGAGCTTGAGTCATCACTCGCACTCCAAGTGGCCATCATGGCCTTCTTCTTGTACTTCTTGGGACCTTTCTTCAGTTGTGGGCATTCGATTTGAAGTGTCCCGGCTTCTTGCACTCGTAGCAGATAAGGGGTTGGTCTTTCTCCTTTTCTTTGCTCTGTTCCCTTTTGTGAATGGCCTCTTCCTCATCCCTTGTTTCCTTTTTCTCAAAAATTTCTTGAATCTTCGGGTAATGAGTGCCATTTCTTCATCCTGTTCTTCATCTTCAGTGTCATCAGTTTCTTCATTTGGTGGAGCTGTGGATTTAAGGGCAATTGTTCTTTTCTTTTTGACTTCTTCCTCTTGATGTTGCTTCATGCTTAGCTCATGAGTCATCAATGATCCAAGAAGCTCTTCCAAGGATAGAATGTTCAAGTCTTGGCTTCTTGGATGGCGGTCACTTTGGCTTCCAAGTTCTTGGTAAGGATCTGAGAATCTTTCTTACAAGCTCACTGTTAGTATAGGACTTACCAAGACTCTTTAAACCATTTATAATATCAGTAAAGCGAGTAAACATTTCAGTTATGGACTCATCATGCTCCATTTTAAACAATTCATATTTATGCACAAGCATGTTGATTTTAGACTCCTTTACTTGATTGGTTCCTTCATGGGTTACTTCTAACCTATCCCATATTTTTTAGTAGACGAGCAAGTAGAAATGCGATTAAATTCGTTAGCATCAAGAGCACAATAAAGAACATTCATTGCTTTAGTATTTAATTGGGCCATTTTCTTATCAACCTCATCCCATTCTTTCTCGGGTTTGGCTGATTCCACACCATCTATACTTTTAGTGGGTGTGTGAGGACCGTTCACTATGATACTCCACATATCATAGTCGAGTCTTGAATGAATATTTTCATCCGAGCTTTTCAATAGGTGTAATTAGACCCATTGAAAAGTAGAGGTCGGTTAGTGGATTGCCCCTCGGCTAGAGAAGTGCCGACTTGAGTTGTCATAGATCTTTGGCTCTTTGATTGTTTAGATCAAAGTAGGGCTAGAGCACCGGCTCTGATACCACTTGTTGCCCAGCTATGCAACCCAAGAGGGGGGGTGAATTGGGTTTCTAAAAATTTTAAGCTTAACTTATGACTTATGAAAAATGTTTGACAAAAGCTAAATAAATAGGGAGAGTAAAATTAATTCAAGGCTAATGGCTAAAAGCTAGAATGCAAGAGAATAATGAAGAGTTAAAGAAGAGCAATTAGGCACACCACAAACAAAAAGATTTATAGTGGTTCGGTGCCAACCTTGCACCTACATCCACTCCCCAAGCTCCTACTTGAGAATTCCAATCCACTAATCTTGTATTCAACCCGAATACAAACGTCGAAAACTCTGACTCTAGCTATCCCAAGCTAGTCCACTTATTTTTCGGGTACAAGCCAACCCTATACACTCCAATTCAAGGTTCGGATCAACCTTTCCTTGTTTTGGAACCCTTCCAAAACAAAAACAATAACACAAACAAAGTATAACAATGAATAGCACAAGTAAGCACAAAGAAAGCTCCTTTAATGAGCGTATGAGACTTTAAATACTCTTTACTCAAGAAGAAGAAGACCCTTTTTGATTTTCTCAAGGTGGTTGGAGACTAGAATGTGCACTTGAGGAGTTGGTGAGCTTGGATCAAAGGCTTCTTGAATGCTTTGAGTGAGCTTTTGCTTAGGGCTGAAAATTTGCTTGAAATCCTTTTTCAAAATCTCTCTTCTTGATTCTTCTTCTTTTTTCTTGTTGATTTTCACCTTTTTGTCCCTTTTATAGCTTTAAAAAATAGTGAAAAATATTCTAGGCTGAAAAAGAGCCGTTAGACCACATTAAATGAGCATTAAAAGCACTTAAAATGGGTTAAAAACTAGTCGTTGCGAAAAATCCCATCACAGGGGTCGACTCATGGGTCGACTCATGCCTGGGGGTCGACTCATGGGTCGACCTCTGTGGAAGAACAACAGAAAACAACCAGAAGACAAGGTTCTGTGATTTTTGGCCTAAAAACAGCAGGGGTCGACTCATGGGTCACTCATGCCTTGGGGGTCGACTCATGGGTGACTCACAGGTTGTGCCAAGCCAAAAAATCTGCGTGCCAAACAGCTCATTGTGCCATGAGTTGACTCATGGGTCGACTCATGATTTTCAAACATGCATATCTTTCAAAATACAAGTCCAAAAATAATAAATTTTCACCAATGGATCATAAATCTTTTGTTCTATCATTTGATGCTTTCAAATCAGGGTTTTGGTAAAATTACAATTTTACTCCTGAAAAGCAATAAGTCTTTTTCAAGTAAAATCATTAGTACTCCTTCAACTGCTTTGTAATCATCAAAATCAATCTAAGGAGCAACAATTAGATACTTGCCGAGTGGCTTTAGGACAAGTGGGAGTTGTTGGAAAATATATCCCAAAAGCCAATCGTCAGCCTATTGACGGTTGAGCAACCTTGTATTGTAACTGATTTTTTAATAAATAAAATATATTTTTGATATTTTCATCATAAGTTTTCATCTTCTAATGAACTCCATTATTGTGATTAAATTTTAGGACTATTTAGGTTCGATAAAGAGAGGATTTATCGATTAGTCTTTAAAACTGTTCACGACTAAATGATAGGCTGTTAATAAGGATGACAGCTTCTATCGAGCATAGGTCGCTGTAGGCCATATGGATTGGTTCTCCTCTTAACTAAAGAGTGTGGAGACACTGATATAGCATATAGGTGAGATGTAAGGGTACACCATCATTGAATGTGACCAACTCTAGAGCATTCTGCAGTCGAGAATGTCTCTGATGGGATATAGGTATAAGTGTCCCTTACATCTGAGATCGCCTCAGTGACTTGCAAGCAACTCAGTGTGCTTTGGTACTGGACTAACTAAATTTTTAATTTAGTAATGGAAGGCTTCTGGACACGGTCAAGTACTTGCGAAGTCAGAGTTTGATCAAGATGGGATTGACCACTCCAAGAGTTAGAGAAGAATGAGTCACTGTATTTCAATTTAGCAAAACCTTGGCCAGGATAATCCATTAGATGGATTTGATGTTTTGAAATATAATGTGGACAACCTGATTAGAGTTGACAGTTGAACTCTGAGGTGTCCTATGAGCATTTTGGTCAAGGAGATGAATATATGGAAACTATATCCGCATGGGTTCTAAAAATATTGTTTTACATATTTGACCTATCCGATCGTCGGGTACCATTGCTAGATGGTCACTTCAATTGGTATAAAAATTTATTTTTATACTATCAGTTTAGGTTTGAACCTATGAGGTCACACATATTAGAGTTCATGATCCGATCGGATGGTTGATCAATGATTAAGAATCATTCTAGGGTTAAACGATCAATACGATTGACATTTAACTTAGTGCAAGTGTTGCAAGAGGATCGATTAGCAATTTGATTGCTAATTGACATAATTTGATTAAACCAATGAGCTAAGATTAAGTCTAATTGAATATAATTTAATTAGATTTGGTTTGGACTTGATTGGATCAAGTCCAATTGGTTTATTGGATAAGCCAAGTGCAAGAGAAAACTAGTCCTAGTTCAATTAGGACTTGGATCAACCTAATTTTTAATTTGATTAAAAAATTAAATTAAATTTAAATCTAATTTAATCTGATTAAATTAGATTTTTAATTTGATTAAGACCTATTTTAATTGGATTGATTTGGTTTTGGTTTGATTTGGTTTGAGAAACCAAATTTGAATAAGTCATAGATTGAACCCTAGTAAGACTAGTAACCCACTCTCTCTTATTTTATGTGACAAAACCTTCTCTCCCAGGCCTTCACGCACACCCAAAGCTTTTCACTCTTTCTCTCTTATATGGAATGTGGTTGTGGACCAAGTCAAAGTAGAAATTAGTTTGGATTTCAAGTTCTATGAGATAGAATTTTAGGAAACCAAAACTCTTTCCTTATGGCACTGATTTTACCCAGATTATTTTTGAAATTTTTGTAGATTTTATGGCACATATTATGCACTCTTTGCTGGTGGTCCATGGTAGTAAAAGAAGGAGGGGCACCCAAGAGTTGGGCACCCCTTGTCTTGCCCTGTTTGGATTTTCTTTGACTAGGTATTTGACCTAGAAAAGAATTCTTTATATATCTTGATTTAAGATGAATTTATTTTAAAAATTTTTAAAGATTATAGAGCATTGAGAGACCTTTGGGGCATATGAAAATCAGAGAGAAAGAGTGTTGGAGCGTGGAGATATAATAGACACAAAACAAGTGTCTGGGTTAGAGCAAAGAGAAGAAGAAGAGGGTCTTCTTCTAGGGTTGCTGAGTTCACCTCTTTTCTTCCTCCATCTGTAAGTTTTCTGAGAGTTGCTCACATCTAAAACTCCTTCTCCTACTTTTCATCTTTGAAGAGTCCAAATCAAGAAGAAGAAGGCATCTGATCGACCATCAAAGAAGGATCAGCACAGTACTAGCATACTGTGCTGATTTTCTGGTTCAGGACTTCTGATCATGATTCGTGGGCTCGTGTAGATGACTCCTAGAGGTCGAACATGTATGCAGCTTGCAACATCATCCTCAAGTTCAGATCAGCAAAGTTAGAACATCTAACTTACAAGGTAATAGATCTGATCTATTATATTTTACATACATTAGATGTAGTATAGAAACATGTTGATATGATCAATATGTAGTTTTTCTCTTTATATTTTAATTTCTGATTTAATATCATGTAATAATCATGTAATAAAATCTTAGATCTAGAGTTTTTCTGATTTTAATGAGATAAATTTTAATTTATTTTAGTCTTCTGCTGCTTGATCTTCAAAAAATTTAAGATCTAACTCTGAAACCCTAGATCTGGTTCCTTCAAGGAGAACCAACCAATATAGCATACAATAACCTACACTCGATATAATTATCATTTTTGTCATAATTGTATCATTTGATCATGAGTAAGATTTAAGAACTACATAATAAATCTTCCTTTATCATTTTGGAAGTAGCTCTAAGTACTTCATAACATATGAGTTCTATTTAAGAAGATGTATTCCTTATGATGAATCTTGTCAGATAATATTTATCATTTTATAATTCATATACATACATGGAGTATAATCATCTACAACCTAGATGATTGGCTTTAGGATATAATTCTCAACAAGTAGGAGGATAATTGAACTTGAAAAGTTTAAGACCTATAAATTATCCTATCTTAACCTGTGGAGTGTCCACAAGTTGATCCTTGATCAGATGTACTCATTGATGAGGCATAATCCTGACACACACCTCCTCACCAAAAGATCAATCTGAGTGTATAATGTACCATTCAAATATGGGTTTGTCATTGTGAATGGCAGTGCACTATATATCATTGTGAATGATGCCTTACTTGAGCCATTCAGAGATTATCATGAGTAGAGGCTCTGACAGTTGACCTGAAATCTTGATATCCGAAATGAACTCCTGGTACATCAACCAAGTTTGGACTATGGTTGAAGCACCTATGGGTATGATCCAACAAGTTGCTATCAGGGATGTCAATCCGAATTTTTGCTATTGCCATACTTCTTCTAAAGAAGTTGTCTTTGGTGGGAGGATAAATACATTTGTAAATTCAGGCAGGTATTGAGGAGTAGTACTTCTATTTTTGATAGGATAGTCAAAATATTTGATTTTATTAAATATAAATGAACCATATATGTGTGCAAGAAGATAAGTGAGAATTTCACTAACTTCTTGATTATGTATGTGAGTGACATTTAGCAAATTGGAAGGTGGTTCTAATATTGCACTCGATCAATGGCTTGCTTATCACAGAAGTTTTCATAAAAAAAATTTGGGTTAAGCATCCAATATATTTGGCATCTATAAAGATAGATGTAAATGGATGATTAGGCTTGTTCCAGACTAGGCACATAAATTTTAATGTTGAAGAGATTCAACATGAATGGATGTAAAAGAGTTTACTTACCCATATATTTAATGTACCATACCTGATGTGGATCATGCCTTGTGCATAATCATTGTTTTCAGATTAATTCATAATAGGATTTTTGAAAACTGTGAAAAGCATTCTCAAAGTATTTGAGAAGTACTAGAGGAGCAGTGAATTGGAAGAGTTTCCAACAGCAAACTGTGTTTTGACTTAGTTAATTACTGTTAGTAAAGATTGCCAAGGAAAGTTGCCAGATGAAAGGATTCATCATTGAGTTGGGTGTGGTCTCACCAGATACCTATGCACATCCTAGGCACTTTCACCTCATTTATGATTGGATCATAAAATAAGTTAATATTAAAAATATCATAATGGATCAATTCACTAAGCCATACACAGCAGCAATGTAATCGCCATCCTGATTGCATAGGTATCAGGTACATGGGCGATTAGTTTTAGTGCAAGTGGGAGATTGAAAGAACAATGCTCTATAAGCCAATTGCATGGGGATGCGAAGAAACTTTTTTGTAATATCTTCCTACTCATTTTCATGACATTAGTTATTTTATTTATATGAGGTATTATATTTTATCACTTGCTGTATCATTTTTTTATAGTTATGATAAACCCCATAGATTAGGACAATGATTTTAGGGCCATGATGAGATCATGCCAATGAGATCTAAAATCTTGATAGCTCCAATCTAAAATATTCTCAGTCATTGGATCATCGAGTCGAGGATCGATGGCTTCGGTAAGATTGGTACAGCTATGTATGCTCGATGGAGAGGGTGGTTGATCTCACAAGCACTTGTGTGGTAATACTAATATAAAGATATAGGTGCTTATTAGAAAATGAGTTCACTGAACTAACCCATAAGAAGAACATCTGATGGAGCCTTACAGCATGTCAACAGATGATTCTTCAGTGGGAGTGGTGCATGTGATCCTTTGACCTGAGATCATCATGGTACCTTGTGTACATGGATCCTTACATTGATTTATTTCCTAACACACTACTTTGAGATGTGTGTGGGATATTCTGGGTATGATGAAGTATGCATGGGGTTATGAATGGTCAACAAAAATCGATCACTTTTTGTAAGAGGAGAGAACATCCTATGTGATCTCATAGGATGGTGACTCTGAGAGTCTCTGGCCAGAGTAGGGATGAACAGTAGAAATAATTTCTACTAGTTCATCAATCGAGTCATTATCATCGGATTGAGATACATATGGTTAGGTATTTGGGTTTGACATATTTTCATACTCATAGCCTTTTTGGGATATTATGTGATCGAATGATTGAACTGTACGGTAACTCACCATGGAAGGATAATTTTGATATTTTTATCAAATTTTAAATCTTTTAGATAGTCATGACACATTGCTAGATGTCAATCTTCACTTGTAGACTCATCAAAATTAAAAGAGTTTAATTCTAGAATCAATTAGGAAGAGTCCTAGTTGATTGGGACTCTTGAGTTGACCTAATCTAATCATATTGAGATTACGTCGAGAGTTTGGGTCCACTGCTGGCTAGATTTGGAACCTAATGGGTCACACACAATAGAAATTTGATCTTGATCTAATCAATTTAAATTTATTATAAATTTAATGGGTTAATTGAATTGCTAGCACATGAATCAATCCAAGTTTCCAATTGAGTTCAGTGCAAAGGTGTTTGTGCTAACGTAGACTTGTTGTCTTGACCTAATCTGATTGGGTTTGAATCTATTTTTAAATAGGTGGCTTATCTGGTTTTTAATGAAAGAGTTCCATTTAAATCTATCTTCTCCACATTGAAACCACATGAAAAATTAATTATGGTATCGTTTATTGTAGCATTTAAGGAGAGAGTCCTTCTCTTCCACTCTTAATTTTCTTACATCTTCCACGCATCCCTTTATTTTATGTGCCATCAAATGGAGCCTTGAGATGTGGGACATGGAAGAGGAAGTGGAGTCCTTTTCTTGAAAGGAACTCCATGCTAAAAATGTTTTGGGATGCCCCATTTTTGGCTTTAAAATGGAAGAGTCCATTTCAATATTGACTCTTAATTCCTTTCATTTATTTTCACATGTTTTTAATTCATCATGTCATCAGATGACCCTTGGAATATGGGTGCTGAAGAGAAAGGTGAGTCCTTCTTTTGGAAGGAGTTTGAACACCGCATTGAAATTGGGATGCCACATATTTTGGAGTATATGGAAGAGTCCTTAATTTATTGGACTCTTGATTTTCCCATGGCCATTATATGGTGTTCAAATTTTTTTAGTAGAGGAAGAGTCCTTCTACAGATAAAATACCTCTTTTTTTATGCCTTAATCCATGGGATTCCATGCAAAATTTAATTGGTGGGATGTAAGAATTAAGCGATGCTAAGAGTTGGCATCCCATGGTTTGCCCCCTTGTTCCCTATAAAAGGGGGGTGCTAGTCCATGGTTCTACATCTCAATTTTGGCTGGGTTTTAGGTGTGAGAATGAGAGGATAAAGATAAGAAAAAGTTTGAAAAAAATGTAAGAGAAGAGGGAGAGAAAATGGAAAGGAAGGGAGAAGAAAATTAGAAAACATGTGATGCTTGTTCGAAAACCAGGTTGTTCAAGTATTGAACATTTGATTTATTTTTGTGTGGTATAATACTTTGAAAAAAGATTTCTAGAGTAGTCCAAGTGGAGGTCATGAAGGCATACAAGTGTTGGTGCAACCTGTTCTTGCGAAGGACAATCAGTAGCGCACTTGTGAAGAAGGCTGCGACACCATATCGAGGTGGGAAGGGTCCTAATCAATCCTGTATGTATCACCATTGGAGGGCTTCTACTTTGGAGTCTCGTGGAGGTTTCAAAATTACCAGTTCATGATCTTCATGTGGTATATGATTTATTGTCTTCTCTTGATATGCATGCTTTTGTGGTTTGATTGTAATCATCAAGGGGTTCCTAAGGTTTTGTATTCCGATGGTCTTGTTTAAATGTTAAACTTTATTTTCAAATATTGAATGCATGTTAAAAAATTTTGAAATCTACATTCGCTGCATCACTAAAACCCAACAAAAGGTGACTTAGTTATCTTATCAAGTAAACAGGATTCACAGGTTAGTAATAATTCACAGTCATCTATCTCAAAGATATGTTCTTTGATCAACCTGTCAATCCTACTTTTATTCACATGATCAAGCCTACAATACCAAAGGTAAGATTCACTACCATTATCTAATTTAGGATGTTTGCTGGTTGTATATATTACACTAATAGGTCATGATATTATGTATATGTCATATTTTAATTATCCATGCATAATTGCAGTATCATTCATAATGATATCATAAAAATCATCTTTTATTATAAATTTATAACCAAATTTGGTTAAAAGACCTACAGAGATGACATTCATAAAAAAAGAGGGACAATAATGATAATCATTTAACATGATACTACTAGACTCGAAGACAAGCTGCAAAGTGTTAGATGTATGTCCTAAAAGTGAATATGGCTGACACATTGTAATAATTTTAAAGCATAATTTTGTACTTAATATATTGATATGATCAATTAAAGGGTAATTTCTTTTTCATTCAAGTATGATGTATCCTTGAATCATCCATGGAACTAGTTTCGATACATATTCTCAAAGTGTTGAGAATTAGAGATAAATATTTAATTTTAAATACTTTTGATCATCAGATCATCATGAGGATGGTGATAGATCCAGATAGACTGGCGCATAAATCATTTCTTCAGGATAGATGAGTCTCTAGTCTACTGTGTAGAGATACAAGATGATAAGTG
Organism: Elaeis guineensis; assembly: GCF_000442705.2. Taxonomy (NCBI): domain Eukaryota; kingdom Viridiplantae; phylum Streptophyta; class Magnoliopsida; order Arecales; family Arecaceae; genus Elaeis; species Elaeis guineensis. The sequence continues at coordinate 36,489,512 of NC_026001.2, read as the reverse complement.
CGGATAGTTGTTAGAGAACAACTAGTAGTTGTTAGAGAACAACTAGTACGAGTGTGACCATACAAAAGATCATTTGGATTTCTATTCAATCTCAGTGATTATCTCAATGCTGTAGTTGTGTGACTGATTCTTTAACTTGAGATGGTATTGCTACTCGTAGTGAGGCTATTGAAGTTTGACTTATATATAAATATAGATCTCAATGAGTCCTTGTAATGGATGTTGGCGACAGTTGGTCCATTGTAGGAGTAGAGTGCGCATTAAGATATGACCTATCGACCTTGATAGAGAGAAGTAGTCCTACGAGATTTAAAAGCTAAGTCTAAGAATTTATGGCCATAGTAGTGTGATTGATGGAAAAAAATTTTCATAGAAGTCATAACTTGACTTGAGCTAATCGAATCTATCATATGACTGATGTTGAGGTTTGACGATTTATCCATGACTTGCCATCTAGTCGGGACTCACGATAGAGAGACTGAATCACATGTTAACTATATTTAGAGATTCATTTCAGTTCTACTGAATTGGCACTACATACTGCTAGGTGTCACTGGTGGATTGTAAGAGCTCACTAAGATCATTTTGGATCGACAATTCTTGCTGAGTTAGAATGGAATTATTTTGACCCATTGAAAAGAGTTTCAATGATATAATGATAGAAATTATTGTATATCTCACTACCAAATAGAATTAAACCTATAGGGTCACACAACAAAGGAATTAGGCCTAAATAAGTAATTGAGCTTATGAAGTATTAATTGGGTTTAGAGAAATCCATTGGGTTTATGATAACCTTGCTAGCACATGGTTGGACCTAATTCCTCTTTCTGTTGGGATTACTTATTTGAAAAGATAATTTTAACTTAATTACCTATTATAACCTCCATGAATAAGATTTATGAGACTCCAATTATTGAGTGTCTAAAGTTATGATCATATTAATTAAGGGTGCAAGTCCCTAATTAATTTTTTTGATAGTTATTTTTGGGCGCCACCTTGATTTGATCAAGTTGGACGTATCCATTGATTAGAGAGCTTTTAGTTCTCTTATGGGGTGTCTCTTGGGTATATTTTGGAGTGTCTAATTATGGTGTAAGAGCTCCAATTATTGGCACCTAAAGGGTCTCTTAAAGTAAGTTGGATAACTTAAGTTAATAGAAAACTTAATGCAAGTAAGACTTGTATTATATGTTTGAATAGGATTAATCTTGTGCTTACTTAAAGGGACCTCTCCTAAGATATCTAGAGCATCCAAACTAGCATCCCCTCACACCCAAAGGCTCTCACCATGCCCTCTCTTCCTCTCCCTTTCTCTTCTCTTGGGCGTTCTACATGCCCATCCCTTGGGATGCGAGTCCCAAGGAGTTCCATGCCTAAAGTGTTGGGCATCCCATAATTTGCTGGTATTTTATAGTAGCACAAAGTAAGAAGAAACTCTAGAGAAGAGGAGAAGAAGAAGATCAAGAAGAAAGATCAAGAATTGATCACGATCCAGGCTTCATTTAGATTCAGTAGGCTGAATTTTAGAAGAACCAAAATTCTGATTAAAGAGGACTGTTCTAGGTTGATCTTAAGAGGATACACATAGAGGCTGGATGTTTGTGCAACTAAGAGAGAACTTCTTCTATTTCAGATCTAGATTCGAAGAAAAAGATTGCAAAATAGGTATGTGATTTGATCACAATCTGAATTCAGCATATATCAATTTCAGCATATAAGATAGATTCATGTGATTTTATATTTTATATATGTATAATTTAGATTAAAATTATTTTAATCTTATTCTCTACTGTAGTGTTTAAAAAATAAAATTTTTAAAACACATATGCATGCACCAAACCCCAATTCTGACAGTGGTTTCAAAGTCACGGGTTTTCATATACTGAATTTTGATATCCATATTTTTGAAAAAAATTTAAAATTAAATTTTTTCTTGATACATGAGATATATAGATGGATCTTCTAATCTAAAATTTATTTTTGAGTATAATTTTGGAACAGATAGATGAGTATAATCTAAAATTGCATAGATCTGAATTTGATCTAGAAAGAGTTCTAGTTCATGTTCATGTGATACATAGATGCATGTATAAAATTTAAAATTTTTATATGATCTAAATTTTAATTCATATATATGATATATGATTATATATTTAGATTATAAATTTACTTTTAATTTGATCCATGATTAGTATATAAGATATATGATATCATGCTAAGATCTAAAATTTTGTTTAGATCTTATTTTACCTGCATATATAAGATATATGTTTATATGCTAAAATTTGAAAATTATTTTTATATTTTAAAACTTACTTTCATGCAATAAATTTAGATTTGAAATATAATTTTAGAATCTAAAATTTATGTTTGTGCATGAGGGTTCGGTCATGAAAAAATCATAAATTAGGTTATGTAATAAGATTGCATTTAAGATTCTTGATTTGAATCATATGGGTCTAACCCAATTAAGTAATTGATCAAACTAGATCAAGTATTGATAAAGATCAGATTAATTAAGTTAATGATCATACAATTACTATTGATCAAATTGATTGAATCCCATATGTAGAATCGATTAACCTAAGGACCTAATTTAGGTCATGAAAAAATCATAAATTAGGTTATGTAATAGGATTGCATTTAAGATTCTTGATTTGAATCATATGGGTCTAACCAATTAAGTAATTGATCAAACTAAATCAAGTATTGATAAAGATCAGATTAATTAAGTTAATGATCATACAATTACTGTTGATCAAATTGATTGAATCCATATGTAGAATCGATTAACCTAAGGACCTAATTTGGCTCGCTGGTTTGTGTTAGATGTGTGCCCTAGATGCCAGATTGGCTGACACATTTCTGTACAATCTAAGGAAAATTTATAATTTTGACTATAAATACATAAATGGGTTATTCTACTATCACATTGTATCTGTGATACATCCTTTGAGTTAGTAAGAATGTTAATTAATATTTTCAAGAGTTGAAAATTTAAGACATGAATTTACATAACTAACTCATAAATAGCTCCTGACCATAGGATCATCACGAGGATGGTGATCGATCCGGAAGGTTGGTATACGATCACTTTTTAGGGAAGATGTGTCTTGAGTCTACGGTGTGGAGACACCAGAGCAAAAGTACAGATATTCATTGAGAATGAGAGTACTGAGCGTGACCACCTGAGTAGTCATAAGAAATCTACCTTCTCATCGATGACTAGCTCGATGCTGCAGCTGTGTGTCTAGTTCTTTGACCTAAGGTACATCGATAGTTTATCTTGAGTGTGTTATAGTTTAACTACACCATAACTCGATCTCTAGCCATTCGAACCCTGAGGTGTATGTTGGCTATAGCATATTCATTGTAGGAACCAGATTACACCAAGATGGGATCTATCAACCTCGATAGATAAGAGTAGTCCTATGATGATCGAAAGATCGAGTCCTTAAGCCCATGACCATGTCAGAGTGAAATAATGAAAAAGAGTTTTTCATTGGGGTTTCACATCGGATTTGGATCGATCGATTGATTCATATGACTGATGTTGGGTTTGATGAGTTCACCTTAACCCTAATTCAGTCGGGACTCATGATAGAGGAACTCAATCACACAGGTAGCTGCACCGAGACGTTCATCTTCATTTTGATGGGTTGCCACCATATACTGCTAGGTGTCACTGATGAATTTTGGGAGCAATTAGAATGATCTTGATGATCGATCATTTTAATTGTCTGAATCAGAAGAGTTCTGATCCATCGAAAGGAGTATCGATGATGTAGATGATGAGATCATGACATGTCTCATTTTCATACGAAAATGAACCTAACTAGATCACACAAATAAGAGTTAGGGTCTGGATATCATCAATTGAGCTAGCCCAGTTCGATTGATTTAGATTAGATCCAATTAGGTTCAATGAAATCGCGCTAGCACACGATTGAGCCTAACTTTTTTCTTGTGTAATCTTTTCTATCTCGACTGAGTCAAATGTGATTTGACTCATCCAAAACCTTGAGAAGGTTTCTCTCAGTCTGACTGGAGCCAGTATAGCTCAAAAAGATTTATCTTAATTCATGAGATGAATTTAAGACAACACTTGCTAATTTCTGTCACCTGCCATTTTCGTTTTAGGACATTGGTCAAACATTGACCCATGGACCTTGGACTGAAGGCCACTTGGCAAGAGATCATTGGAGAGTTTTAGTGGAGTGTCCACCTACTAAATTAGCCCTCAAAGTGGGTGCCATATTCAGATTTGGCATGCACCCCAAGTGGATAAGGATAGAGTTCCATGAGATGAGGACTCTAATCCCTTGATCAACTTGGACTGTGGGGCGCCAATCTCACTATGCTTATCCAGTGTTGGTGCCAACAGTAGGAGGGAGTGTATGGATTCTTATCTGATATGATCAGATGATATCACTCCACCAATCAAATTTTTTTCAGAATTAATTAAATTTTTTGATTGGTCAAGTGATGTGGCACTGCATGGCGCAGCACGGTCTATTTAAACCCTATCTGTGCCTAGGGTTTAGAGACTCTGCTCAATAACCAGCAAAAGCATGAATTCTCTCCACTTCTCTATATCCCCTCTACTTCTCTCCCTCCTCTCTTCACGTCCAAGATGTTGGGCATCCATCTGGTGCTTGTCCAAGGCGTGGTGGCTCTCTAATTAGAAGGCTCAGAGATTTGACGAGAAGCTGCTGCTCCAGCTTCAGAAGATCTTTTGAAGATCTTTTAGATCAGATCTAATCTAATTTTTTAGATAAAGATTCATGAGGAGAAGATAATCCAGATTTTACTCAAGTGGATACTGTAGAGGCCAAGCGACTGCATGGCTATTTTAGAACCTCGGGCATTGCTGCGATCATCTACGGGGTAATCTAGTTACCCTAGAGGTATTTCTCTATTCCTCATGTTTTTAGATTTAATTTTAGATTTAATATCAGATAATAGGAATTATATCTAATAGATTTAGATCTAAAATATCATAGGATAATTTTTTTTTGAAATATTCCACCCCAGATTTCATTAGATTTGGAAGATCCTATAAGGAAAAAGTTGGTTTTTCCTTCAACTGATATCAGAGCTAGGTTGATGGCTCTATTTCAAATCTAATTTAGATCTAATTTATATTTTATTTATTTGATATTAATAAATTTCAGATGTCATATCAGATATGATAGGATCTGAAATCAAAAAAATTTAAATTAAATCTAAGTAGATCTAACATGTATGAGATGCATGACTAGACTAGGAGTAGTTTGATCTATGAATAGTCTTATAGTTTTATATTTTAATATGATTAAAATATAAATTAGATCTAATTTATTCTTTATTTTTTTGATATTATAAATATTATATTTGATCAAAAAATAAAAAATAAAATTTTAATTAATACATAAGATTGATCTGTTGCATGCCTAGACTAGTTGTAGAATTATTCTAGTAACTGTCTAGAATAGATTTTATATTGAATAGTTAATTTAAATCTTATATTTTAGATATTATATGTGATGTATCAGATCTGAAAGCATGCTAATCAGATTATATTTTAATACATGAGATGTATGCAAAGCATGTATAAGTTAGATCTAAAATTATATATGTGATATGTAACTTAGATCTAACTAGTTTTGTAGTTAAATTAATATTTCTGATTAAGGTGTTCCTCATGGCCATCCGGTCATAAGAATAAAGTAGGGTTTAAGACCCTCTCCTCCCATTCAATGGGGTGTTCTTATAGCGTGTAGGGGTGCTGCGCGTTCATCCTTAATCAGAAATCAAAATTTATTTTTTTGCAAAACCTTAGATCCTGAAACCCTAAGATTTATTTTACATATTTTGTTTATGAACTCAAGACTTAATTAATGAATTAAGCTTATAAAATTAAATTAGGTCTAAAATTGAGAATTTCAGATTAATCATTTTCATAAAATTGAGTTCGAATTTGGGTAGCTTAATTAGGTCTAGCGGTTGATCAAACTGAATCAAAAGTTAGTTAGGTGGGATCATGAAAGCTAATAATTGACCAGCCTAATAGGATTAAGTCTAGGTCAAGGTTGAATCACATTTAGATGTGACTCGATCAAGTTAAGACCTAATTTAGCTCAGTGGTTAGAATCTGAATTGTAGACTAACCCAATTGATTCTGGTTCGATAATTTGGTGTCTAAGGTAAGTTGGACAGATGCGACCGACTAGTTTTTAATTAGGAGCTACACTACTCGAATGCGTTCTTGTCAAGTTAATGGCATATCCCTTCCATCGATCTCACTTATCTGGCCATATGTGTCGACTCAATTCTGATTTGAGGTGGCTAAAAATTCGAGCTAACCCATGTCACTAGTTAGTCATAATTGTTAGGACTATGTCAAGTCAAGTTTAATGAAACCTAAATTAAATCTTCCTAAGAAAATATTAAGTCTAAGGTCTTCCACCATTGTGGATGTGCGGGCCCTTTTCGGAGTTGATTGTTCTTGACTGGTTACAGTGGCTCAGTTGCACCAGGAAGATGCAACTATGTCCATGAGGCATTGGATGCTATGGATTAAAGAATGGGTTGTACTCAATATTATGGATACGGTGAGGGATCCAATCAGGAATCTAATTCATGCAAATGGTGGGTCTGACTTAACTAAAGATTAGAGCAATATTCCAGGCATGGTGAGCTTCATGAATTAGAGATCAAGTTTTGGGTGTATCATGATAAAAGAATTATTGGACAAGAGTTGTCCACTCATTGATTGATCCATCACCAATAACTATTAGGTGAGGTGGTGAGCCAGTTGGTGAGACCGCACCACCCTCTAGAAATCACTAATCATGGAGATTTTCACATCTCTACCTAGGGAGTGTAGGGATCTGAGAAAATAATGAAAGTCTAATTTCTTTAAAAATAAAATCCTAAATAAATTGGTTAAGTCTAATTACAAAATCTAACTAGAAACTTTTGACTCTCTTCAAGAAATATGTCTGCGTCCAACCCCCTGACCAAAATACTAGACACCCACAGATTGACTGGACCTACTTTAAGGACTGGTTGAGGAACTACAGAATTATTCTAGTTTTGAGAAACTAACTCATGTCTTGGACCAGGATCCACCTACCATACCAGCACGTCCGACTGTTGACAGAGAGCATCTCTAGAAAAGTGGATGGATGACGATAACAAAGTCAGGTACTACATATTGGGTGCCATATTTGATGACTTGCAATGCCAGCATGAGAACATTATGACTACCCATCAAATGTTGGCTCATCTACAGGAGTTGTTTGGTGAACAAAGTCGCGCAGCCAAGTATCAAGTCTGCCAAAGGCTTTTTAAGGCTAAAATACGTGATGGACAGTCAGTCCAAGATCATTGTTTGTTAATGATCAAGGACCTTGAGGAGATTGAGAAGCTCAGTGTCATCTTAGACAGAAATTTTTAGATTGATGTGATCCTTCAGTCCTTGTCTGATGCATATGGTCAGTTCATCATGAACTTCCATGTGCATAAGATGCAGTGTACCTTGGTTGAATTAATGAATATGTTGGTTACGACTGAGCTTTCTTTGAAGGGTTCAAAGGCTCAGTCTTTATTGTGGAGCGGACTTCTTCCAAGAAAAAGTCTTTTGGAAAGAAGAAGTCTACGAAGAAGCAGAAGGTGGATGGGAAGAAGAAGAAGACGGAACCGAAGAAGAAGGCTACTGAAAAGAAAAATATTTCCACTGCAATTCAGACGATCATTGGAAGTGAAACTGTCCTCAGTACCTAGCCACCCTGAAGAACAAGAAGGATGGTCCTTCTGGAGGTATGCTTGTTATAGAATCTAATCTTACGATTTCTTCTTCATCCAGTTGGGTACTTGACTCTGGTTCTAGTGCTATTTGTGCACTTCTACGTAGGGTCTTGAGGAGAGTAGGAGGGGAGGGATGGGGATATGATCCTACATGCCGGGAACGGAGCAAGAGTTGCTGCTATGGCCATGGAAACCTACCCTCTGCGATTATCGTTAGGATTAGATTTAGTTCTTAGAGATTGTTATTATGTTCCTGCAGCAAGCAGGAATTTAATTTTTGTTTCATGTTTAGCACAAGAAGGCTATGTGATTAGCTTTCATAAGAACCATTGTAACATATTTTATGAAAATAATAAAGTTGCAAATAATTTTTTATTAATGATCTCTATCAGCTACATATTGATGTATCTGTATTTCATATTGAGCAAAATGTGAATGCCATGGAAATTAAAAGGCTGGAGATAGTCTAAATAATAAGTATCTGTGGTACCTAAGGCTAAATCATATAGCGGAAGACAGATTAACAAATTGGAGAAATTCGGGCTATTAAGTCCGTTGACTTTCGAGTCATATCCAGTTTGTGAATCATGTCTTTAAGGCAAAATGACCAAGCTCCCTTTTACAGGACATGGGGAAAGGGCCACAGAACTACTTGCCTTAGTACATACAGATGTGTGCGGCCTATTTGATGTGCCAGCTAGAGGCAACTATGTCTACTTCATTACCTTCATCGATGATATGTCTAGGTACAGATATGTGTTTCTAATGAAACACAAGTCTGAAGCCTTTGAAAAGTTCAAAAAATTCAGACATGAGGTAGAAAAATAAATAGGAAAGCCCATTAAGGTTCTTCAATCAGATCGAGGAGATGAATACCTTAGTCGGGAGTTTCTAGACTATCTCAAGGATAATAGCATAGTCTCTCAATGGACTCCACTTGGAATGCCACAACTCAACGGGATTTCAGAATGGAGGAACTAGACCCTATTAGATATGGTCCGTTCCATGATGAGCTTCACGGACTTCCCTGAGTTTCTTTGGGGACATTGTCTCATGACAGCAATATATGTATTGAATAGGGTTCTCTCTAAAATAATTCCTACCACACCGTATGAGATATGGCATGTAAGAAGCTAAGTCTAAGTCATCTCAAAATTTGGGGTTGTCCGGCTCATGTCAAGAGACAGCAGGCGGACAAGTTAGAGTTTAGGTCTTTTAGAGCTCGATTCATAGGATATCCTAAAGAGTCATTAGGATACTATTTCTATATTCCAGAAGATCACAATGTGATTGTGAATCGACATGCTATTTTTTTTAAAAATAGTTTATTCAAGATAGTGGCATCAGAAGAATAATTAAGCTCAAGGAGAAAGTCTCTCAAGAGCAACGAGCTAAAGAACCTGAGGAACCCAATCAATTAGAACCAGTCCTAACACAACCTCTTCCATCTCGTAGATCGACTAGAATTTTTCTCCTCCTGAAAGGTACTTAGGTACTATACAAGAGAAAGTAGAAGAAATATTCTTCATAGAAATGGGGCTCATGGTGATGACCCCAAGACCTATGATGAGGTGATATCAGATATCGACTTCGAGAAATGGTTAGAGGCAATGAGATCAGAAATTGACTCGATACACTCAAACCAAGTCTGGACCTTGGTAGATCACCTGAAAGTATTATACCTATTAGGTGTAAATGGATCTTCAAGAGAAAGATAGGTGCAGATGGGAATGTGGAGACATTCAAGGCTAGGCTCATAGCGAAAGATTATAGTCAGCATGAAGGCATTGATTATTAGGATACCTTTTCGTCTGTAGCCATGCTAAAATCCATCCACACATTGCTTGCAGCTTATTTCGATTATAAAATATGGCAGATGGATGTGAAAATGGCATTCTTAAATGGATATCTTGAGAAGATATCTATATAGAACAGCTGCTTGGTTTCTCATCCAGTGATGATGATCACAAGATCTGCAAGCTGCAAAGGTCCATTTATGGACTTAAGCAAGCATCTTGGGCTGGAATACTCATTTCAATGATGTGATCAAAATGTTTGGTTTCATCAAAAATGAGGAGGAACCATGTGTGTTCAAGAAGGTCAGTGGGAGCGCAGTTGTCTTCCTTGTACTGTACGTAGATGACATCCTTCTGATTGGGAATGATATTTTATGTTGACCTCAGTCAAAATATGGTTGTCTAAGGAGTTCTCTATGAAAGATCTAAGAGAGGCATCCTTTATACTGGGTATTAAGGTTTATAAGATAGACCAAATAGGATTCTAGGACTCTCACAAAAGATGTACATAGAGGAGGTGCTAAAAAGGTTTAGCATGAAAAACTCCAAAAGAGGTTTAGTACCTTTTAGACATGGCATTCATCTCTCCAAGAAGATGTGCCCTAGCACACCTGAGGAGATTGAACGCATGAGGAAGATCCCTTATGCTTTGGCAATAGGAAGCCTCATGTATGCCATGCTATATACACGACCTGATATAGCCCATGCTGTGAGTGTCACAAGCAGATATCAGTCGAATCCATGCGATGAGCACTGGACTTCTGTGAAACGTATCCTTAAGTACTTGAGAAGGACTAAGGATATGTTTCTAGTCTTTGGAATGGAGAACTTCAGGTTCAGAGATTTACAGACTCAGACTTTATGTCTGGTATAGATGATCGAAAGTCAATATTTAGAAGTCTGTTCATTTGCAATGGTGGTGCAGTTAGCTAGAAGAGTTCCAAGCAGATGGTGATTGCTGATTCCACTATGGAGGTGTTGGGAAATGTGTCCCAAAAAGCCAATCGTCAAGCTGTTGACGGTTGAGCAACCAAGTATTGTAATTGATTTGTTAATAAATAAAATATATTTGGCATTTTCATCATAAGCTTTTATCTTCTAATGAACTCCGTTGTTATGATGAAGTCCTTAGGACTATTTAGATTCGATAAAGAGAGGATTTATCGATTAGTCCTTAAAACTGTTCATGATCAAATGATAGGCTGTTAATAAGGACAACAGCTTCTATCGAGCATAGGTCGCTGTAGGCCATATGGGTTGGTTGCCTCTTAACCAAGGAGTGTGGAGACACTGGTATGGCATACAAGTGAGACATAAGGGTACATCATCATTGAACATGACCAACTCCAGAGTATTCTGCTATCGAGAATGTCTCTGATGGGATATAGGTATAGTGTCTCTTAGACCTGAGATCGCCTCAGTGACTTGCAAGCAACTCACTGTGCTTTGGTACTGGACTAACTAAATTTCTAATTCAGAGATGGAAGGCTTCTGGGCACAGTCAAGTACTTGCGAAGTCAGAGTGTGATCGAGATGGGATTGACCACTCCAAGAGTTGGAGAAGAATGAGTCGCTGTATTTCAATTTAGCAAAACCTTGGCCAGGTAATCCATTAGATGGATTTGATATTTTGAAATACAATGTGGACAACCTGATCAGAGTTGAAGTTGAACTCTGGGGTATCCTATGATCATTTTGGTCAAGGGGATGAATTATATGAAAACTATATCCGCATGGGTTCTAAGGATGTTGTTCTACACATTCGACCTATCCGGTCGTCGGGTACCATTGCTAGATGGTCACTTCGATTGGTACAAGAATTTATTCCTATTCTACCAGCTTAGGTTCGGACCTATGAGGTCACACACATTAGAGTTCATGATCCGATCAGATGGTTGATCAACGATTAAGAATCATTCTAGGGTTAAATAATCAATACGATTGACATTTAACCCAGTGCAAGTGTTGCAGGAGGATCTATTAGCAATTCGATTGCTGATTGGCTTAATTTGATTAAGCCAATGGATGAGATTAAGTATAATTAAATATAATTTAATTATATTTAGTTTGGGCTTGATTGGATCAAGTCCAATTGGTTTATTGGATAAGCCAAGTGCAAGGAAAAACTAGTCCTAGTTCAACTAGGACTTGGGTCAATCTAATTTCTAATTTGATTAGAAAATTAAATCAGATTTAAATTAATTTAATCTAATTAAATTAGATTTTAATTGGATTAAAACTTATTTTAATTAGATTGATCTAATTTTGGTTTGATTTGGTTTGGGAAACCAAATTAAAACAAGTCATAAGACAAAATCCTAGTAAGACTAGGATTCCACCTTGCGCCACATAAGCCTTCTCCACGCCCTCTCTCTTATTCAACGCCAATCTCCACTTATTTTGTGCGACAAAAGCCCTCTCCCATATCTCTCCCACGTTAACAAAAGGTCTTCTCTCTTCTTTCTTACATGGAAGGTGGTTTGGATCAAATCTAAAAGGAATAAGTTTGGATTTCAAATTCTATGAGATAGAGTTTTAGAAATCCAAAACTCTTTCAATTTTGCACCGAATTTATCCAAATTTTTTTTAGAATTTTTGTGGCTTTTAGTGTATATATTGTGCACCCTTTTCTGATAATCCATGCACAAAAATATGAAGGAGGTGCTCAAGAGTTGGGCATCCCTTAACTTGCCATGTTTGGATAAGCCTTGACTAGGTGTTTGACCTAGACAAGGACTCTATCATATCTCTCTATATAAGATGAGTTTCTTTATGAAATTTTAGAAAAAGTATATATTTGAGAGACTTTGTGCCATCCAAAAATCAGAGAGAAATACCTTTGGGTCATGGAGATATAAAAGATGCAAGTTTGGTATCTAGAGAGAAAAACGTGAAGAAGAAGAGGGTCTTCTTCTAGGGTTTTTGTTTTCATATCTTTCCTCCCTCCATCTTGAGTTTCCTGAGAGCATCTCAGATCTGAAACTCCTCCTACTACTTTCCATCTTTGGAAGAGTCCAAATCAAGAAGAAGGAGGCACCTGATCAACCATCAAAGAAGGATCAGCGCAGTACTAGCATACTGTGCTGATTTCCTGAAGCAGGACTTCTGATCGAGATTCGTGGGCTCGTGTGGATGACTCCTAGAGGCCGGACGTGTGTGCGGCTTGCAACATCATCCTCAAGCCCAGATCAACAAGGTTAGAATATATAACTTGCAAGGTAATAGATCTGATCTATTGTTTAATACATACATTAGATGTAGTATAGAAACATGTTGATATGATCAACATGTAGTTCATGCTATATTTATATATTTTAATTTCTAATTTAATGCTATGTAATAATCATGTAATAAGATCTTAGATCTAGGAATTTTTGATTTTAAAAAATAAATTTTGATTTATTTTAGTCTTCCGCTGTATGATCTTGAAAAAGTTTCAAGATCTAACCCTGAAACCCTAGATCTGATTCCTACAATTGGTATCAGAGCCAGGTTCTTTATTACATGATTATTTATACATGCTTAGATTATTTTTTAGATTAGATCTAATTTATAATCTGATTATTAAATCTAAAATTAAAATTATAGATCAATCATAAACTGCAAGGTTGTCCTGCTGTAAGGTTTACCCCTTACAGTGCAAAGGTTGTCCTAGTTTGTGTAGATCTATCTTTAATCATAAATTTGTTAGATATGATCTAGATTAAATTTATGATTTATTAGATTTAAAAGATATTTAAATCTGAAATAAAATCTCTTTGTTAATAATTTTTGTGCAAAGAAATTGTTTAAAGTTGAAATTATTTCAATTACATGAACCTGTTTAGATTAGATCTAAAGTAGTTTCATGTTTATTTCACTTGCATCTTGATTATGAATCAAACATGCAATATGGTTGGTAGAATCATATTGTAAAATTATTTTACATATATGAAAATTATTTTTTGAAAAGCCAAACCCAACCCGCAGCCCAAAACTTAATTAAGAATTAAGAAGTTGTTTGATTAGGTTCTAGGATTGTGAATTAAAGAACCTAAGACACAAATCATAACACATTGGGTTAATGGGTTAGTGGGAATTAGGTCCATTAATTGGGTTAGACCTATTGTTAGATTAAAGATGGACTTAATTAGAGAATTGACTAAATCTAATCAATTGTTGTCTTAGATTAGGTCAAGGATTCTCTAGATCAATTACAATAGTTGTAGTTGATCAAGTCCTTGTCTTTAACGAGAACCAAATGGACTTGATTCTTGGCAAGCGGTCTAGCACGAATTGTTAGGTTGATCTAATCGAAACTAATTAAACCAGTTGGTGTCTAAGGTAAACCAGACTGATGGTTTTTAATTGGGAGCCCGCTTACCTGGCCATTTTTGATGGTGTCTAAGGCAAGCTTTGGCCGACCCTCCCACTGATCGAACTTACCTGGCCTCTTGGTGAAATTATGTCTTGATCGGATCACTTAACTATTCGAGCTGACGTATGTCAGCTAGGTAAATCAGTGTGACTGATTTAGGTGCTCCTAGACCAGCCATTTTAATGGTCTCCCTTAAGCTGACTTGGTGAAGCCAGTGGGAGGATCACGATAAGCTGGTTCTTCTGACCTCATCCTCTATATTATTTAAATCCTCTAAAATTATTAGGTCCTTAAAATGATAAAGTTATGGAGATAACTGAGTCATAGCCTCCCATTAAGGTGTTTGATAATGAGTCCATTAACTCAATAATCATTGCAGACCCAAAGGCCTGGTGCTTGTTGACTAATGGAATTATCACTCATCATATGAGACTTGGAAGTGTCTCTCTAATGGTGGTTAGGTGAGCCAACCAAAGTTGGGCTTAATCATTCATTGGTTAGATACACCAAGTATGATCATGTTAATGGTTGGACCTAACCGGATCTTACAGTGGAGGCCAAAGCCTACTGATTAGGTTTCTGGGGCAAAATTAAAATTACTAAAAATTATTTAGAGAAATAATTGGTTATGAACCTACCCTTAGATGTACATGGGTTGACCAACCAAAGTTGGGCTTGTGTGCAGCCTAAGTGGATTCTAGTAGCCACTAAGGAATTAGGGTAATTCCTCGAGTTGGAGGTAGAGGCTACCAATTCGAATAAAATAGTGGGAGAAACCTTTTGATTAAAGTCCAAATCTTTAAGTTTAATGAATCAATTACTAATTAGGTTATGGTTCTCCTTTGTATAAATATGGCCACTTCCCTATTGCTCCGATCATTATTGGACAATGATAAGTTGGTGGAACCCAACTTCAGTAGCTGGTATCGAAAGTTGAAGATAGTCCTGGAGCATGAACGAATCCTATATGTGATAATGGATCCTGCACCTGAGGAGCAAGCTGTCAATGCACGTGGAACAGTCAGAGACACTTACCAGAAGTGGCTCAGTGATCGGACCACGGTGCGCTGTATCATGCTGGCTGCCATGAGCGACGAGTTCAGTCGCAGATTCGAGATGACTCAACCAAAGAACATGCTTCAAGTGTTGGAGGATGCCTTTGGCACACCCGATGACGTGGAGAGGCACAAGACTAGTTGTGGCATCTTCAATGCCAAAATGCGGGATGGTGCCTCTATCACTGATCATGTATTGTACATGATCGAGCTGATGGAACGATTGAGCAAGCTCGGCTTTCCTTGCATGAGCAGCTTGGGAAAGATGCAATACTGAACTCGCTGCCCAAGTCTTATCTCCCATTCCTCACTCATTATAGAATGACAAAGCCTGAAGAGAACTACCAGGGTTACTAGGGTTGCTTCAGAACTTTGAGAAGGATCACCAACTTTACAAGGAGTCGGTGAACTTAGTGGGAGGTTTGTCTTCTGGTTCTCGACCTTTTAAGAAAGGGAAGAAGAACAAGAAAAAAAAGTGAAGAAGGTGCAACTTCAGGCTGGGACATCAGTGCAGAGCCAGACCAAAAAGATCAAGCCTGATAAGAGTCTATTCTACTGGCAAGCACCCTAGATTAGATAGTGTGTCAGATATCTACTTGTGGCATTAGAGGCTAGGTCATATAAACAAGAAAGAATAAACAGGTTGACTCAAGAGGAAATCCTCGAAGTCAGTTATTGTGAATCACTTCCAACCTGTGAGTCCTGTCTTCTTGGTAAAATGACCAAGTCACCTTTTACTGAAAAAGGTGAGAGAGCTACTAAGCTCTTAGGCCTAGCACATACTGATGTATGCGGGCCCATGAGCACTAGTGCTAGAGGTGGATATTTCTACTTCATAATTTTCACGGATGACCTATCCCGATATGGATATGTCTATCTAATGAAACATAAGTCGGATTTATTTGAAATGTTCAAACGATTCGAAGTGAAGTAGAAAAAAAACTGGGAAGAGTATTAAAACTCTTCGATCTGATCGAGGAGGAGAATACCTTTCTAGTGAGTTTCTCACATATCTAAGAGAGAATGGGATTCTCTCCCAATGGACTCCTCCAGAACACCACAGCATAATGGTGTGTTTGAAAGGAGGAATCAGACTCTGTTAGACATGGTCCGATCCATGATAGGTTTTTTGCTAGCTTGCTATATCCTTCTGGGGATATGCACTCGAATCGCCTGTTATCTGTTAAATAGGATTCCAAGTTAGTCTCTAATTAAGACTCCATATGAGATATGGATAAGAGTAAGCCAGCACTTTCACACCTTAGGGTCTGGGGGTGCCCGGCCTATGTCAAACGATTAGTCACAGACAAACTTGGACCTAGGTCTGACAAATGCTCATTCATAGGGTACCCAAAGAGACAAAAGGATATTTTTTCTACCATGCTGATGAACAAAAGGTGTTCGTCAGCCTTAAGGCAATCTTTTTAGAAAAGGAGTTCCTTGGTGAAGGAACCGTTACCTCTAAGATTGAACTTGATGAAGTTCAACAGGTAGAAGGACCGACACCAATAGCTGAACCTGAGTCTGATATGATTAGATCATATCCGAGCCCAATGTACCTGCACCATTAAGCGATCTGATAGAGTACCGCATCAACCGGACAGATACTATGGTTTCTTGGTCCGGGACGGTGATCCCATCGAACTTGATGAGAATAATGAGGATCTGATCACCTATATGGATGCAATACAGAGACCTGATTTGAGAAATGGTTTGAAGCCATGAAATCCGAAATGGAGTCCATGAAGGTCAATGATGTATGGACATTGGTTGACCCACCTGAAGGGGTTAAACCCATTGGGTGTAAATGGGTCTTCAAAAGGAAGAGGGGCGCAGACGGAAAGGTGGAGACCTATAAAGCCCGTCTGGTCGCCAAGGGGTATCGTCAATGTTATGGTATTGACTATGATGAGATATTTTTTCCTGTGGCAATGCTCAAATCTATTCGGATAATGCTTGCAATAGCTGTCCATCTGGATTATGAGATCTGGCAGATGGATGTAAAGACAGCTTTCCTGAATGGAGAGCTGACCGAAGAGGTGTATATATACAACCTGAGGATTTACATCCACAGATGAGTCCAAGGTGTGCGAACTTCAGAGATCCATTTATGGACTGAAACAAGCTTCTCGGAGTTGGAACATGCTTTTGATAAGGTGATCAAAACGTATGGCTTCATTAAGAATGGAGAAGAGCCCTACATCTATAAATGGGAAAATGGTCCAGTTTGGTATTCCTTGTCTTGTACGTGGATGACATTTCTTAATCGGGAATGACATCCCCGCACTACAGGGAATAAAAGTTTGGTTGTCATCACAGTTCTCCATGAAGGACTTGGGTGAAGCATCCTACATCCTAGGGATGAAGATCTATAGGGATAGATCTAAAAGGATGCTTGGGTTATCCCAGTCCATGTACATAGACACTGTGTTGAAGAGGTTCAGCATGGAGAATTTCAAGAAGGGCTATCTACCGATAGGCCAAGAAATTTCTCTCTCTAAGAAGGATTGTCCGACAACTCCTGAAGAGAGAGAACGTATGAGTAGAGTCCCATATGCTTCAGCCGTGGGATCTATCATGTACGCCATGACATGTACAAGATCAGATGTGGCATACTCACTAGGAGTAGTGAGTAGATACCAATCTGATCCTGGAGAAAACCACTGGAAAGTGGTTAAAGCCATCCTTAAGTATTTGAGAAATATTAAGGACCAATGGTTGGTTTATGGCGAGTCAGATCTGAAACTTGTGGGGCTCACAGACTCCAGCTTTCAATCTGACCATGATGACAGCAGGAGTGTGTCGGGTTATATCTTTACTCTGAATAGTGGAGCCATCTGCTGGAAGAGTTTCAAGCAGCATACTGTGCAGACTCTGTTTGTGAAGCAGAGTACATCGCAGCATCGGATGTCGTGAAAAAAGCTGTGTGGCTAAGGAAATCCATCACTGAGCTCGGAGTAGCACCCTCCCTCGATGGTCCAATTCTGCTCTACTGTGACAGCACTAGTACCATAGCTTAGGTGAAGAACCCAAAGCACATCAGTGGACGAAGCACATCTTGCGCTGCTTCCACCTGATCCGAGAGATCATGGATCGAGGTGACGTCGACCCTCAGAAGATCGACGGAAAGGAGAACCTAGCCGACCCCTTCACTAAAGCCCTGGCGATAAAGGAGTTCGACAACCACAAGTCGAAGATGTGTATTAGATACTATGCCGAGTGGCTTTAGGACAAGTGGGAGTTGTTGGGAAATGTATCCCAAAAAGTCAATTGTCAAGCTGTTGACGGTTGAGCAACCAAGTATTGTAATTGATTTGTTAATAAATAAAATATATTTGGCATTTTCATCATAAGCTTTCATCTTCTAATGAACTCCGTTGTTATGATGAAGTCCTTAGGACTATTTAGATTCGATAAAGAGAGGATTTATCGATTAGTCCTTAAAACTATTCACGACCAAATGATAGGCTGTTAATAAGGACAATAGCTTCTATCGAGCATAGGTCGCTGTAGGCCATATGGGTTGGTTGTCCTCTTAACCAAGGAGTGTGGAGACACTGGTATGGCATACAGATGAGATGTAAGGGTACATCATCATTGAACGTGACCAACTCCAGAGTATTCTGCTGTCGAGAATGTCTCTGATGGGATATGGGTATAAGTGTCCCTTAGACCTGAGATCGCCTCAGTGACTTGCAAGCAACTCACTGTGATTTGGTACTGGACTAACTGAATTTCTAATTCAGGGACGGAAGGCTTCTGGGCACAGTCAAGTACTTGCAAAGTTAGAGTGTGATCGAGATGGGATTGACCACTCCAAGAGTTGGAGAAGAATGAGTCGCTGTATTTCAATTTAGCAAAACCTTGGCCAGGGTAATCCATAGATGGATTTGATATTTTGAAATACAATGTGGACAACCTGATCAGAGTTGACAGTTGAACTCTGGGGTGTCTTATGATCATTTTGGTCAAGGGGATGAATTATATGAAAACTATATCCGCATGGGTTCTAAGGATGTTGTTCTACACATTCGACCTATCCGATCATCGGGTACCATTGCTAGATGGTCACTTCGATTGGTACAGAATTTATTCTTATGCTACTGGCTTAGGTTCGGACCTATGAGGTCACACACATTAGAGTTCATGATCCGATCAGATGGTTGATCAACGATTAAGAATCGTTCTAGGGTTAAATGATCAATACGATTAACATTTAACCCAGTGCAAGTGTTGCAGGAGGATCTATTAGCAATTGATTGCTGATTGGCTTAATTTGATTAAGCCAATGGGTTGAGATTAAGTCTAATTAAATATGATTTAATTAGATTTGTTTGGGCTTGATTGGATCAAGTCCAATTGGTTTATTGGATAAGCCAAGTGCAAGAAAAAACTAGTCCTAGTTCAACTAGGACTTGGGTCAATCTAATTTCTAATTTGATTAGAAAATTAAATCAGATTTAAATCTAATTTAATCTGATTAAATTAGATTTTAATTAGGGTTGAAATCTATTTTAATTAGGTTGATCTAATTTTGGTTTGATTTGGTTTGGAAAACCAAATTAAAACAAGTCATAAGACAGATCTAGTAAGACTAGGATTCCACCTTGCGCCACATAAGCCTTCTCCACGCCCTCTCTCTTATTCAATGCCAATCTCCACTTATTTTGTGCGACAAAAGCCCTCTCCAGATCTCTCCCACATTCACAAAAGGTCTCCTCTCTTCTTTCTTACATGGAAGGTGGTTTGGATCAAATCTAAAAGGAATAAGTTTGGATTTCAAATTCTATGAGATAGAGTTTTAGAAATCCAAAACTCTTTCAATTTTGCACCGAATTTATCCAAATTTTTTTTAGAATTTTTGTGGCTTTTAGGGTATATATTGTGCACCCTTTTCTGATGATCCATGCATGAAAATATGAAGGAGGTGCTCAAGAGTTGGGCGTCTCTTAACTTGCCATGTTTGGATAAGCCTTGACTAGGTGTTTGACCTAGATAAGGACTCTATCATATCTCTCTATATAAGATGAGTTTCTTCATAAAATTTTAGAAAAAGTCAAGATTTGAGAGGCCTTTGTTCCATCCAAAAATCAAGAGAAATACCTTTGGGTCGTGGAGATATAAAAGATGCAAGTTTGGGTGTCTAGAGAGAAAAACATGAAGAAGAAGAGGGTCTTCTTCTAAGGTTTTTGTTTTCATATCTTTCCTCCCTCCTCTTGAGTTTCCTGAGAGTGTCTCAGATCTGAAACTCCTTCTTCTACTTTTCATCTTTGGAAGAGTCCAAATCAAGAAGAAGGAGGACCTGATCAACCATCAAAGAAGGATCAGCGCAGTACTAGCATACTGTGCTGATTTCTGAAGCAGGACTTCTGATCGAGATTCGTGGGCTCGTGTGGATGACTCCTAGAGGCCGGATGCATGTGCGCTTACAACATCATCCTCAAGTCTAGATCAATAAGGTTAGAAATCTAACTTGCAAGGTAATAGATCTGATCTATTATTTAATACATACATTAGATGTAGTATAGAAACATGTTGATATGATCAACATGTAGTTCATGCTATATTTATATATTTTAATTTTGATTTAATGCTATGTAATAATCATGTAATAGGATCTTAGATCTAGAAATTTTTGATTTTAAAAAATAAATTTTGATTTATTTTAGGCTTCCGCTGTATGATCTTGAAAAAGTTTCAAGATCTAACCCTGAAACCCTAGATCTGGTTCCTACAGGAGGCAGAGTATATTGCTGCATCGAAAGTTGTGAAGGAGGAATTCTGGTACAAGAAGTTTACCACAGAGCTTGGAGTGATGTCATCGGATGCCATCCTTCTTTACTGTGATAATAATGGCGCTACAGCCCTAGCTAAGGAGCCAAGGTCTCACCAGAAGTCCAAGCATATCGAGCGGCGATTCCATCTGATCTGTGATTACCTCGAAAAAGGTTATGTCGAGGTTAAGAGAGTCGACTCAACAGACAATGTGCAGATCCACTGACAAAGCCATTAGGCCAGCAGAAGATTGAAGCCCATCTTGAGAAGATGGGACTTAGATATGTAGCCAATTGGCATTAGGTCAAGTGGGAGTTTGTTAATGTGTGCCCTAGATGCCAGATTGGCTGACACATTTCTGTACAAATGTAAAGACAAATTTATAATTTTGACTATAAATAAATAAAAGGATTATTCTACTATCACATTGCATCTGTAATACATCTTTTGAGTTAGTAAGAATGTTAATTCATATTTTTAAGAGTTGAAAATTTAAGACATGAATTTACATAACTAACTCATAAATAGCTCCTGACCATATGATCATCACTAGGATGGTGATCGATCCAGAAGGTTGGTGTACGATCACTTTCTTAGGATAGATGTGTCTTGAGTCTACGGTATGGAGACACCAGAGTGAGAGTATAAGTATTCATTGAGAATGAGAGTACTGAGCGTGACCACCTCGAGCAGTCATAAGGAAATCTACCTTCTTGTCGATGACTAGCTCGATGCTGCAGCTGTGTGTCTAGTTCTTTGACCTGAGGTACATCGACAGTTCATCTTGAGTGTGTTATAGTTTGACTACATCATAACTCGATCGTCTAGTCATTCGAAATCCTGAGATGTATGTTGGCTGTAGCATATTCATTGTAGGAACCAGATTGCATCAAGATGGGATCTATCAATCTCGGTAGATAAGAGTAGTCCTATGATGATCAAAAGATTGAGTCCTTAAGCCTATGGCCGTGGCAGAGTAAATAATGGAAAAAAATTTTACATTGGGGTTTCACATCGAACTTGGATCGATCGATTGATTCATATGACTGATGTTGGATTTGATGAGTTCACCTTAACCCTAATTCAGTCGGGACTCATGATAGAGGAACTCAATCACACAGGTAATTTTGGGAGCAATTAGAATGATCTTGATGATCGATCATTCTAATTATTTGAATTAGAAGAGTTCTGGTCCATCGAAAGGAGTTTCGATGATGTCAATGATGAGATCATGACATGTCTCATTACCATACGAAAATGAACCTAACTGGGTCACACAAACAAGAGTTAGGGTCTGGATGTCATCAATTGAGCTAGCCCAGTTCGGTTGATTTGGATTAGATCCAATTAGGTTCAAAAAATCATACTAGCACATGATTGAGCCTAACTTTCTCCTCGTATAATCTTTTCTATATCGACTGAGCCAAATATGATTTGACTCACCCAGAGAATCTTGAAAGGTTTTTCTCAATCTGACTAGAGCCAGTCCAGCTCAGAAAGGATTTGTCTTAATTCATGAGATGAATTTATGACAACACCTGTTAATTTCTGTCACCTACCATTTTCATTTTAGGACATTGGTCAAACCTTGACTTATGTACCTTGGACTGAAGGCCACTTGGCAAGAGGTCATTGAAGAGTTTTAGTGGAGTGTCCACCTACTAAATTAGCCCTCAAAGTGGGCACCATGTTCAGATTGGGTGTGCGCCCCAAGTGGATAAGGATAGAGTCCCATGAGATGAGGACTCTAACCCATTGATCAACTTGGACTGTGGGGCGCCAATCTCACTGTGCTTATCCAGTGTTGGCACCAACAGTAGGAGGGATTGTAGGGATTCTTATCTGATATGATCAGATGATATCACTCCACCAATCAAAATTTTTTCAAAATTAATTAAAATTTTTTGATTGGTCGAATGATGTGGCACTACATGGCATAGCACGGTCTATTTAAACCCTGTCTGCGCCTAGGGTTTAGAGACTCTGCTCAATAACCAGCAAAAGCCTGAATCCTCTTCACTTCTCCATGCCCTCTCTGCTCCTCTCCCTTCACGTCCAAGAGTTGGGCATCTATCTGGTGCTTGTCTAAGGCATGGTGGCTCTCTGATTAGAAGGCTGCAAAGATTTGTCGAGAAGCTGCTGCTCCAGCTTCAGAAGATCTTTTGAAGATCTTTCAGATCAGATCCAGAATTGATTTTTTAGGCAAAGATTTGCAAGGAGAAGATGATCTAGATCTTGCTGAGTAGATACCGATAGAGGCCAGATGACTGCTTGGTTATTTTAGAACCTCGGGCATTGCTGTGATCATCTACAGGGTAATCTAGTTACCCTAGAGGTATTTTTTATTCCTCATGTTTTCTGATTTAATTTTAGATTTAATATCAAATAATAAAAATTAGATTTAATAGATCTAGATCTAAAATATCATAAGATAATTTTTTTTTAAAATATTTGCTCCAGATCTCATTAGATCTGAAAGATTCTACAAGGAAAAAATCAGTTTTTCCTTCAGTTTGAGCCTGATTCACTAGAGCTAACCAATTCTGATTAATCAACCTATTGGTGTCTAAGGCAAGTCAATGAGATGTGGTTATTTAATTAGTTTCTTTAGCTGATCTGGCCAATTTATTAGTATCTTAAGAGGGCAATGGGGGTACCCCCATCGATCTCTACTTACCTGGCCAATTTGGAAGTTTGGATCGTGAATAAGGTTGGTTAGCAATCTAGTTTAGCCCATGCTAGTTAGATCGATCATATGATAATTGATTAGATGAGATCTAAGTCTAAATCTTTCCATAAATATTAAGTCCATAGGTCTTCTATCATTGTAGATGTGCGGGCATGCTACCAGTGTTGATTGGTCTCGACTGATTACAGTGGTTCAATTGCATTGAAAATACGCAGCCACTCTATTAGCAAAGAGTTGCTCCAGGATAAGGATGGGGTTGGACTTAATAACTGTTAGGTGAGAAACCCAATGACGGCCTTGCACCTGCTTGTGAATGGTGGATCAGGCTTAACTAAGAAGTGTGGGCAATAACTGTTAGATGAGCCCACATGACTTTGAGATCAAATCGTTGCAACATGCTTAGTAAAGCATCTAGGCAAAGAATTACCTACGCATCGGTGTGCATGTTACCGATCACTGTTAGGTGAGGTGCATGTCATTAGTGGGACCACAGCATCCACTAGGAATCCTTTGTCACGTTAGGATTTTCGTTTCCTTTTCAGAGAGTGGAGGGATCCGATAAATTAGTGGGAGCCATTGTTTGCATCTTAATATCCCTAAAAGCAAATATAAATATTAAGTACAAAAGTCTAACTTGAATCTCTATTCTCACAGTTAAACCATAATGTAAGCCTCAAACCCTCTAGTTCGCATCCTTGAAACCAATCATTTGACTGATACCAATTACAAAGACCGACTCAGAAACCTCAAGATTATCCTGATCTCAAAAAGGTTAAGCCATGTTCTCGATCAAGATCTCGTAGTGCTACCAAATCATCCTACTATTAAGCAAAGAGCTGCTTTTGAAAAGTGGATGGATGAAAACAATCGGATCAAGTGTTATGTGCTGACGTTTATGTCAAATGAGTTACAAAGCCAGCAAGAGCATATGCCCATTGTTCGAGCCATGATCACTCACCTACAAGAGTTGTATGGTGAGTAGAGCCATACTGCATGCTTTGAAGTATCCAAAAGACTCTTCAATCTGAAGATGCATGAAGGGCAATCTGTGCATAAGCACTGTATGGCAGTGATTAAGGATATTGAGGAGCTTGGAAAGCTCGGGCTAGAAATGCAAAAAAATTACAGATGGATCCTATCCTTCAATCCCTGATCAGTTCATATAGTCAATTCATTATGAATTTTCATATGAACAAACTTAACTGCACTATTCCCAAACTTGTCAACATGTTGGTCAGCATAGAGGGTACCTTGAAGAGTTCAAGGGACATTGTTCTCACTGTGGAGCAGACTTCTTCTTCCAAGAGAAAGTCTACTGAAAGGAAGAAGGTTAAATCTGAGAAGAAGCAGAAGAAAGAGAACAAGCTGAAGAAGGATGGTCCAAAGGCAACTGAGGCAAAGGAAAAGTATTTCCACTATCATGTTGAAGGCCACTGGAGAAGAAACTGTCCAAAATATCTGAAAAGCTTAAAGACCAAAAAGGATGATAAACCTTCTAAAGGTATGCTCGTAATAAAATCTAACCTTACGATTTCTTCTACTTCTAGTTGGGTATTGGATTTTGGCTCGAGTGCTTATATATGTATCTCAATACAGGATCTGATAGAAAATAAAAGGTTGAGGAAAGGTGACATGATCCTTCGGATCGGTAATGGAGTAAAGATTGCTGCAGAGGCCGTTGGCATTTACCCTCTTCAATTATCGTCTGGTGTTAGATTAGTTTGAAAGATTGATATTATATTTCTGTAGCTAGTCAGAATTTAATTTCTGTGTCTGTGCTAGCATAAGAAGGTTTTGAAATTTATTTCAATAAAGACTTTTATTCTATTTATTTATGAAATAAATTAGTTGTACAAAATTTTTTAATTCATAGTCTTTATCACTTGCATGTTGATGCGAATGTGAACCTAAACGAGCAAATAGTGAGTACCGTAAGCCAGAAGAGATCCAGAGATGAAATTAACCAGAAGTACTTGTGGTACCATAGATTGGGCCATATTGAAGAGGATAAGATAAACAGAATGGAGAAGGATCGGATCTTTGTCTCTCTTAATCCAGAGTCGTATCTAGCTTATGAATCCTGCCTTCAAGGAAAGATGTCCAAGTTGCTCTTTGTAGACATAGATAAAGGGCCATAGAGCTACTTGCCCTAGTACACACCGATGTGTGTGGGTCATTTGATGTGCAGATCAAGAATTGTTATACCTACTTCATTATCTTTACCGATGATTTGTTTAGGTATGGATATGTGTATCTGATGAAACATAAGTCTGAGGCCTTTGAAAGGTTCAAGAATTTAGGCATGAAGTAAAAAAATAAACATGCAAACCTATTAAGGTTCTTTGATCTGATCGAGGAGATGAATATCTTACTCAAAAATTTTTAGGATATCATAAGGACAACGGCATAGTCTCTCAATGGATCCCTCCTGGAATGCCTCAGCTCAACGGGATATCCGAAAGGAAAAACAGGACCCTATTAGATATGGTCCGATCCATGATGAGCTTCATTGATCTATCTTTATTTTTTTGAGGACATGTCTTGTTAACTGCCTTTCACTTGTTGAATAGGGTTCCATCAAAGTCTGTTCCTACCACACCATATGAGATATGGTTCGATAAGAAGCCGAGTCTGAGTTATCTTAAGACTTGAAGATGTTGGCCTATGTCAAGAGACAGATGGCGGACAAGTTGGAGGATAGATCTATTATAGCTCATTTTATAGGATATCTAAAAGAATCCATGGATACTACTTCTATTTTTCACAAAATCATAATGTGATTATGAGTCGAAATACTGTATTTCTAGAAAAATAATTTATCCAAGATGCGGTAGTGGGAGGTTAGTGGAGCTCGAAGAGAAAGTCTCTGAAGAGCCCAGAGTTATAGATCCTCAGGAACCCATAGTCCATGAGCCAGTTGTTGATGTTTCTCTACCACCTTGTAAATCTAGCAGGGTCTCCTGATCTTCTAAAAGGTATATGGGTATGCTTACAGAGGAAGTAAAAAAAATATTCTTTATGGGAGATAGGGGTCATAGTAATGATCCTAATACCTTTGATGAGGTGATGTATGACATTGATTCCAAGAAATGGTTAGATGCTATGAAATTAGAAATTGACTTAATGCACTTGAACCAAGTCTGACTTTAGTGGATCCACCTGAGGGTATCATATCCATTGGGTATAAATGGATCTACAAAAGAAAGATAGGTGTCAATGTAAGGTAGAGACCTATAAAGCTAGGCTTGTGGCTAAAGGTTATAGTCAGCGTGAGGGTATTGACTATCAGAAAACCTTCTCGTCCATAGTCATACTAAAATTCATCCACACTTTGCTTGCTCTTGCGGCTTACTATGATTATGAAATCTGGTAGATGGATGTGAAACTGCTTTTCTGAATGGATATCTTGAGGAAGATATCTATATGGAGTAGTCTATGGGTTTTACATCCGATGATGGTGATCACAAAGTCTGCAAGCTATAAAGATCCATATACGGATTAAAGCAGGTTTCTCAGAGTTGGAACCATCATTTTGATGAGGCAATCAAATTGTTTGATTTCATCAAAAATAAAGAGAAATCTTGTGTGTACAAAAGGGTTAGTGGGAGTGCGATCACCTTCTTCGTATTGTACGTGGATGATATTCTCCTTATTGGGAATGATATTCCCATGCTAACCATGGTCAAAAGATGGTTGTCTAAAAAATTCTTCATAAAAAACTAGGAGAAGCATCTTATATTCTTAGAATAAAGGTCTATAGGGATAGACCTAAACGGATGCATGGCCTGTCATAAACGCTGTACATAGAGAAGGTGTTGAAGAGGTTCAGTATGAAAAACTCCAAGAGAGATCTCTTACCTCTTAGGCATGGTATTAGTCTCTCCAATATGATGTGTCCGACCACATCTGAGGAGATTCAGTGCATGAGTAGAATTTCTTACACCTTAGCCATAGGGAGCCTTATGTACACCATGCTATGTACTCGACTTGATATTGCTCTTGCTGTAAGTGTCACGAGTAGGTATCAATCAAATTCAGGCAAGGAGCACTGGATAGCTATGAAGAATATCCTTAAGGACTTAAGAAGTGTTGGAAATTGTGTCCTAAAGTCAATCATCTAGGTTGTAGATGATTATTCTCCATATATGTATATGAATTATAAAATGATAAATATTATTTGACAGATTCATCATAAAGAATACATCTTCCAAAATAAAACTCATATGTTATTATGAAGTCCTTAGAGCTACTTCCAAAACGATAAAGAAGGATTTATCATATAGTTTTTAAATCCTGTTCACGATCAAATGATACAATTGTTACAAGGATGATAATTGTATCGAGTGTAGGTCATTGTATGCCATATTGGTTGGTTGTCCTCTTAACCAAGACATGTGGTGACATGAGTATGGCATACAAGAGATTTATGGGAGTATATTTCACTGAGCGTGATCACTTTCGAAGTACTCTACTGTCAAAAATTGCTTTGATGGGATATGGGTATATGTGTCCCTCTGACCTGAGGCTACCTCGGTGACTTGCAAGTGACTCACTGTGCTTTGATTCTAGACTACTTGAATTTTTAATTCGATAATGAAAGATTTTTGGGTACAGTTAAGTACTTGTGAAGTCTGAGTGCGAGTCAAGATGGAATTGATCGCTCCAAGTAAAATTGAAGATGATGCATCGTTGTATTTCAATTTAGCAAAACTTTGACCAAAGTAGTCCTAGTGAGGAGTTACATAATTTTTAAGGTTGAGACACAATGTGGACCACTCATTTTGGGTTGATAGTTTAACCCAAAGTTATCCTTGAGCATCAAGTGTCAAAGGGGTAAATTATATGGTAACTATATCCATATGAGTTCTAGAATGTTGCTGGATATACATTCGACCTATCTAGATGTCGAATCCCATTGCTAGATTGTTACATCGATTAGTACAAGAATTATTATTATGCTACCGACTTAGATTCGAACCTATGGGGTCACACACATAGAAATACCTATCTGGTCAAATGGCTGATCGATGATTATGAATCATTGAAAGATTTAATTATCAATTTGATTGATGATTAATCCTATACAATGGTTGCAATAAATAATTTACTAGTAATTGATAAATTAAAAGAATAATTAATTAATAATATGATTATTAATTGGCTTAATTTGATTGAGTAATGGAGATTGGATTAGATCTAATTGAATTGAATTCAATTAGATTGGTTTTGGATTGGTTGGATGCATCCCTATTGAATAATAGGGCTTGTTCCCTATTGATCTCAGAGATGCATGAATATGATTCAATTATTTTATATAGATTTTGATTGGATCAAATTCTATTGAATAATAGGCTTGATTGGATCAAGCCCTATTATCAAATAGCTTCCCTGATATCCATTAAGATTCTATCTCTGGATCAATGAGATTTTAATCTAACTAATTTTTAATTGGATTGAGGTCTAATTGGATTCCTAATTGGGCTAGGACCTAATTAGTTAGTTTATTATAACTAATTTTTACTTGGTTAGGATTGGGTCTGAAAATTAGTTAGAATTTTGATCAAGATCTTGAATCCTATTTGGAATAGGACTAAACCCAAACCAACCCATGTGATATAAAGTCCTCATGCCTTACTCCCTTGTACATGGAAAATTTCTCGTGGCCATGTGCAGCCCTTCTCTTCCTCCTGTGAAAAAGAAAGAGGCATCCCTTATCCTCTTTCATGTTGCCCAAAAGAAAAAAAAAGGAAGAAGGGGGCATCCAAGAGTTGGATGCCCCATATCTCATGCATCTTGTCTCTCCTCTTCTCCTCCCTTCTTGAAAAAATTTTTATGAGTGTTTGTTGTTGATTCTTTGGCATCAAAGAGAGGCTTCTCTGCTATTTTTACAGTAAAAAATTGAAGAAGAAAAGTTTTTCTCAAAGAGAGAAAGATCAAGGAAGAAGAAGGATCTTTTTTCTTATGCACAACCTTGAAGAAGGAGTTCTTCTTTTAATTTTTTTATTTTTTTAAGATAAAAATTAAATTATATTTAATTTTTAATATAAAATTTAGAGAAAAAATACTAAAAAAATTTGGTTGGGCATTTGGGGCTCCTTAGAGTTCTAGATCAAGGAAGAAGAAGGGTCTTCTTTCTTGTGCGCAGTCTTGAAGAAAAAAGAAATTTTTTTTTAGATTTTTTTTCTATTTTTTTAGGATAAAAATTAGATAAGATCTAATTTTTAATATGAAGATTTAGAGAAAAAATATTAGAAAAATCTAGTTGGATGTTTGGGGCTTCCTAGAGTTTTAGATTAAGGAGAAAAAGAGAGAAGAAGAGAGAAGAACGGTTCTTCTCTTGGGTCTCTCCTTTGGATTCTTCTAGGGCTCAAGATCTCATATAATTTTTAGCATAAAAAATTATATTAGTTTTAATTTTTATCATAAAAAATTAGAGAAAAAAAGTTCTTCTCAAAGGCGTGAAAGGAAGAGAGAAAGGTTCTCTCTTATGCATAGAAAAATTGAGAAGAAAGGGTTCTTCTCTTGATCTCTATTGTAGAGATCAGATGCATGGATTCAGAAAGAAAAGAAGAGAGTTTTTTTATTCTTCATCTTCATCATATTCCTCTTAAATCAGTCAAAGGATGGTGGCTTCGCGAGCTAGCACTCTCCAGAAGATCGATCAGCACAAGAGCTTCGTGTGGATATCCGTAGAGGCCAGACACGTGTGTGGCTATCAAAAATTATGAAGAATCAAGTACTATAGATTTTAGATATGGTGATATGCTATTCATGTTCAGATTTGAAGTTTTGAATTCAATTAATATTTAGATATGATATAAATATAAATTAGATATGATCTATACTTGCTGAATTTTTTATTTCTGATGCGCATACACACATATTAGTTCATATCATAGATCTTGTATGGTGATTTTAGATTTGATCTATGCATGCATTATAGATTAAATTATTTAATCTATGTATATTATACTGTAAATTTTTAAAAATACATGCACATCACCCACCATGCTTCCCTTCAAATGATATCAGAGCGAAAGTTCGTTATGACATGAACATATATGCATGTAGAATTAAAATCTATATTTAGCAGTGCCTGAGTTGTGCTATGATCTGATTAGATATGATCTAATATAAAAATTAGATCTAATATAATTTAGATTAGATCTAAATTTTTGAATATATGATATGTGAATTAGATTAGATGTTCTGAGTAGCAAAGTACGCGGATTGGGTAATCACTAGGCCATCCGATCATAGGAGCATGTAAGGTTACATGACCCTCTTTTTTTATTTAATGGGATGCTCTTCATGATGTGTAGGGGTGCCATTGTAAGGTCTCATGAAGAAGAAAGTGAAAGAAAGAACTTATTTTTCTACAAAACCCTAGACGTTGAAACCCTAGGATGTGTTGTATGTGAAACAAAGCATGAATTGTATAAAAATAAAATATCTAATCTATATGATTAAAATTATTTAATCATAAAAATAAAATTTGGAATCATAAAAATTTAGATATGATCTAAAGTTTGTTATGATTAATTTTATTTCAGTTTATACAAAAATTTTTAGATCTGAAACTATATGATACCTATTGGCATACTAACTGAGCTGACTAGTTTTGAACTGAGTCAACTCAGTCTCCTATTTTAATCGATTCAGTATTGACTGACCCGACCTAGTTGTCTCAGGCCAAATAGTAATAGTTACTATTTAAAATCAGTTAGTCGATCAAGTATCAGACTTAGTCGATCTACTGAAGTGAGCCAACTCAGTTCAGGGGTGAGCTTATCTAGTTTTTAGATCAGAAAAATTTTACATAAAATTGATGTAAAATTATTTTATAAAATTAAAATAGTTTCAATAATAACCTTAACCCATGTTGATGCTATACTTAATTAAGAATTAATAAATATATTTTAGATCTAGAATTATGATTAAAGATCTAATGATATTTTATAAAACATGGGTATGAGATAGTTCAAATTAGGTCCTTTTAATTGGGTTAGACCTAAGGTTAGA
Organism: Elaeis guineensis; assembly: GCF_000442705.2. Taxonomy (NCBI): domain Eukaryota; kingdom Viridiplantae; phylum Streptophyta; class Magnoliopsida; order Arecales; family Arecaceae; genus Elaeis; species Elaeis guineensis. Next base: position 36,458,024 of record NC_026001.2, on the reverse strand, counting down.
ATCAAAGACATAATGAACTAAAAAGAGTAGTTCATCCAATCTAATCAATAGTTGATTTAGGTTAGATCAAGGGTACTCCAGATAAAAAATAATAGTTATAACTGGTCGAGTTCATATTTTTGATTAAACTAAATGGACCTTGATTAAGGCTCAAAGGTTGAGCCTGAGTCATTAGACTGATTAGATCGTTAGGTGACTCGAGTTGATCCATATTGTTAAGGTTAATCAGAATGATTGATTTAGGTGCCCTGAATTGACTTATCAGTTGGACCGACTTATCTCTAGTCCTTCTCATGATTTGATGAAGTTAGTGGAAGAATTTACGATGTGTCGGTTGGACCAGCTAGTCTCTAGTCCTTTACATGACTTCATAAAGTCAACAGGAGGATTTATGACTTACAGATCGACTGATATCTTCTAAAAGATTTAATCAAATTTTTTAAATTATTAGGTCCATAAAATGAGCTAGTTATGGGGATAACTAGATCATAGCCTCTCATTAAGGTGAATGATAATGGGTCTATTACTTCAGATTGACATTGCAGGCACCATCCGTCTGGTGTTTTCTCTGAATGATGGAATTATTATTCATCATATGATGACTCTATTGAACTATCTGATGGTGGTCAGGTTGACTGAGCCATTCTCGGGCCTAATTATTCTTTGGCTAGTATCACTGAGTAGGTTCATGTTAATGGTTGGACCTAATCGAACTTTCAGTGGAGGCCCATTGCCTACTGAAATGAAACCTAGGATGAAATTAAATACTAAAAGTTGTTTCGAGAAATAATTGGTTGAGCACCTATCCATGGATGCATATGGGTTGACCGAGCCATCCTCGGACTTATATGCAGTCCGTGTGGATTCTAATACTTGCTAAGGAATTAAGATAATTTCTTAAATTGGAGGTAGAGGCTACCATTCGTATAAAATAGTAGGAGAATCTTTAGACTAAAGTCCAAATCTTTAGGCTTAAAGTAATTCATATACTTATAGGTCAATTATTTTCTTTTTAGAAATGATTAAAAAATTACTGCTCTCTTCACTGCTAGACAGTGAAAATGTTATCAGACCTAATTTTGATAGTTAGTATCAGAAGTTAAGTATAGTTTTTGGGTCAATTGATTAAAAAGTCTCTGGCTAACCCAAACGGGCTTAAAAGAAAAATCAGCAAATAGTTGTTGGTCAAGATTGTTATACGATAATTCTTTGAAGTTTCTCTATTGGTAATGTTACTATCTAGGTATAGGATACCAATAGTATAACTCATGTTTGCAAATAGTTACAAAAGACTTGGGATAGTAAAATATTTGAAAATGGTAAGAGACTCATGAATGCAAGACATGAAAGTCTGTTTTAGTCTTAACATTAGGAATCATTGAGCTTGTTCTCAATCCTGAAGATGTCATTTTAAGTGATTGTCACTATTGTCTAATCTTATTGATGGTGTCAATAAGAATGATTATTATGATATCATTGTGAATGATACTGTAATAATAAGTGGATAATTGAATATGATATAAACTCATTATCATATTCTGTTAGTGTAAAGTACATATCTAACTAGCACCCTAGATGAGACAATATCATTGAAGTTTATTTTTGGTATAGTTGACTTATTCATCTTTTATTTGAAAAATGAATGAGTCAGTGATGTTCTAAGTTTGATACATATTGATGTATTTGTACTCATGAACATAAGTGCCAGAAGAAAGCTTTACTACATTAAAATCTCTGATGACCTATCTTGGCATGGGTGTGTTTTTTCTTATGAAGCATAAATCTGAGTCGATTGAAATATTCAAATGATTCTGTCATAAAGTAAAAAATAAACTGCAAAGAGTATCATAATTCATCAGTTAGATTGATGAAGTGAATACCTTTATAGTAAGTTTTTGACATGTCTTGGAGAAAATTGGATTCTCTCTTAATGGACCTCTTCTGGAACATCACTATTTAAAAGGGTGTCTGAAAGAAGAAATCGAACTTTGTTAGACATGGTTCGATCCACTATGGGGTTTACTAGTTTGCCTGAGGTTATGCTTTAGAGACTACTTGATATGTGCTCAAAAATGTTCTAAGCAAATCGATCATCAAAACTCCATATGAGATATGGACTTGGGTAATTCGATAATCTCTTACTTTAATGTTTGGGGTATCGAACTTATGTGAAATATTCACTAACTGACTAGCCTGAATCTTGATTTGATAAATATTATATTAAGGATATTTCTTCTACCTTCCTAATGGACATGATATGTTCATGAATCTTAAGGTATTTTTTTTGAAAAAAAAAAGTTTCTTGGTGAAAGAACTAATATCATTAAGAGCAAGCTTGGTGAAGCTTGATAGGTAGAGAAACCGACTCTGACACAAACCAATAGAACCGAAGTTGATTAGATCAAATCTAGAGCCCAATGTAAAGGCATCTTTGAGTAGATATGGTAGAGTACCGTATTAGCCGAACAGATACCTAAGTTCGAAAAAAAAAATTTAATCTCCCATATAGATGATATACAGGGATCTAACTTTGAGAAGTAGCTTGGAGCTATTAAATCTGAAATGAGGTCCATCAAGATCAACGATGTATGGACATTCATTGATTCACCTAAAGGGGTAAGACCCATAGGGTGTGAGTAGATTCTAAATGGATAAGAGGTACAGACAGGAAGGTGGAGACCTATTAATTCTGTCCAGTTGCTAAAGATTTCATCAAAATTATAGTGTTGACTATGACAAGATAGTTTTTTTATGGCAATCCTCAAGTCCATTCGAATTGAATCAAGCTTCTCAGAGTTGGAACATATGTTTTGAATGTATGGCTTGTTAAGAATGAAGCAGAATTCTGTATGTATAAATAGGCTAATAATTTTGTAAAACCATTCTTTGTGCTGTTTGGATGAAATTTTCTTAATCGAGAATGACATCCCTACATTGCAGAGAATAAAAGCTTGGTTGTCATTTCTATTCTCCATAAAGATTTGGAAGGTTATTAGAACCATCTTTAAGTATTTATGAAATACTAAAGATCAATGGCTCGTTTATGAAGAATCTGACTTAAAACTTGTAGAATACTGATTTTAGTTTCTAGTTGGATCGAAATGATAAAGTTGTGTCAGATTATATTTTTATCTTAAAAAGAAGAGCGACATGCTGGAAAGGTTCCATGCAATATTTAGTAGTCAGTTTTATTTATGATACGGAGTTCTTTATAGAATTTGATACTGGTAAAGAAGTTATTTGGTTATGAAAGTTCATCAACGAGCATGGAGTGTCACCCTTCATTGATGGTCTAGTCTTTCTATATCGACAACAATACTGGAACCATAGCTCAAGCTAAAGAATTAATGTTCCATCTAAGAACTAGACACTTTCTGCATTGCAATCATCTTATTTGATAAGATCGAAATAAAGTCGACCTTAGGGAGATCGATCGAAAGAAGAACTTGATCGATCCATTGACTAGAGTAATCAGATCTAAAGAGTTTGATGATCACAAATAGAAGATGGATATTTGATACCAATCTGATTGACTTTAGTCTAAGTGAGAGTTTTTGGAAATTATGTCCTAAAGCCAATCATCTAGGTTGTAGATAATTGTACTCCATGTATGTATATGAATTATAAAATGATAAATATTTCTGGCAGATTCATCATAAGGAATACATCTTCCAAAATAGAACTCATATGTTATGATGAAGTTCTTAGAGCTACTTCCAAAAGATAAAGAAATATTTATCATGTAGTTCTTAAATTCTGCTCGTGATCAAATGATACAATTGTTACAAAGACGATAATTGTATCGAGTGTAGGTCGTTGTATGCCATATTGATTGGTTGTCATCTTAACTAAGGTGTATGGTGACACAGGTATGGCATATAGATGATTTGTAGGAGTATATTTCACTGAACGTGATCACTTTCGAAGCACTCTGTTGTCAAGGGTTACTTTGATAGGATGTGGGTATGTCTATCCCTTTGACTTGAGGCTACCTCGGTGACTTGCAAGCAACTCACTGTGCTTTGGTGCTAGATTACCCAAATTTTTAATTCGATGATGGAAGGTTTCTGGATACAGTCAAGTACTTGTTAAGTCTGAGTGCGAGTCAAGATGGGATTGACCGCTTCAAGTAAAATTAGAGATGATGCATCATTATATTTTAATTTAGCAAAATTTAACCAAAGTAGTCCTAGTAAGGAGTCACAAAATTTTTAAGATTGAGACACAATATGGATCACTCTTCTTGAGTTGACAGTTTAATCCAAAGTCATCCTTGAGCATCAAGTGTCAAAGGGATGAATTATACGATGACTATATCCACATAGGTTCTAGAGTATTGCTAGGCATACATTCAGCCTATCCAGACATTGGGTCCCATTACTAAATGATTACATCGATTAGTACAAAAATTATTCTTGTGCTACCGACTTAGGTTCGAACCTATGGGGTCACACACATAGAAGTACCATCTAATCAAATGGCTGATCGACGATTATGAATCATTGAAGGATTTAATTATCAATTTGATTGACGACTAATCCTATGTAAAGGTTGCAATAAATAATTTATTAATAGTTGATAAATTAGAAGAATAATTAATTAATAATATGATTATTAATTGACTCAATTTGATAGAATAATGGAGATTGGATTAGATCTAATTGAATTGGATTTAATTAGATTGATTTTGGATTGATTGAATGTATTCTTATTGAATAATAGAGCTTGTTCCAATTGATCTTAGGATGCATGAATATAATTCAATTATTTTATATAGGTTTTGATTGGATCAAATTCTATTGGATAATAGACTTGATTGGATCAAGCCCTATAATTAAATAACTTCTCTGATATCCATTAAGATCCTATCTCTGGATCAATGAAATTTTAATCTAACTAATTTTAATTAGATTGAGGCCTAATTGATTCATAATTGGGTTAGGACTTAATTAGTTAGTTTGTTATAACTAATTCTTAAATTAGTTAGGATTGGATTCAAGAATTAGTTAGAATTTTGATCAAGATCTTGAATCCTATTTGGAGTAGGACTAAATCCAAACCAACCAATGTGATATAAATTCCTCACGCCCTACTCCCTTGTACGTGGAAAATTCCTCACGCCCATGTGTGCCCCTTCTCTTATTCTCATGAAAAAGAAAGAGGCATCCCTTCTCCTCTTTCTTGTGCCCAAAAGAAAAAAAAAAAGGAAGAAGGGGGCGTCCAAGAGTTGGACGCCCCATATCTCATGCATCTTGTCTCTCCTCTTCTCCTCTCTTCTTGAAAGAATTTTTATGAGAGTTTGTTGCTGTTCTTGGGCATCAAAGAGAAATTTTTTTGTTGATTTTATAATAAAATATTAGAGAAAAAAGTTCTTCTCAAAGAGAGAAAGATCAAGGAAGAAGAAAGGTCTTCTTTCTTGTGCACAGCCTTGAAGAAGATGGAGTTCTTCTTTTAATTTTTTTTTTATTTTTTTAAGATAAAAATTAGATTAAATTTAATTTTTAATATAAAAATTTAGATAAAAAATATTAGAAAATTTTGATTGGATGTTTGGGGCTCCCTAGAGTTCTAGATCAAGGAAGAAAAAGGTCTTCTTTCTTGTGCACAGCCTTGAAGAAGGAGTTCTTCTTTCAATTTTTTTTTATTTTTTTTAGGATAAAAATTAAATTATATTTAATTTTTAATATAAAAATTTAGAGAAACAATGTCAAAAAAATCTGATTGGGTGTTTGGGGCTTCCTGGAGTTCTAGATCAAGGAGAAAAAGAGAGAAGAAGAGAGAAGAATGGTTCTTCTCTTGGTCTCTCTTTTGGATTCTTTTAGGGCTCAAGATCTCATATGATTTTTTGTATTAAAAATTAGATTAGATCTAATTTTTATCATAGAAAATCAGAGAAGAAAAGTTCTTCTCAAAGGCTTGAAAAGAAGAGAGAAAGGTTCTCTCTTATGCATAGAAAAATTGAGAAGAAATGGTTCTTCTCTTGATCTCTATTGTAGAAATTAGATGCATGGATCTAGAAAGAAAAAGAGAGGGTCTCCTTATTCTTCATCTTCATCATATTCCTCTTAGATCAATCAAAGGATGGTGTCTTCGTGAGCTAGCACTCTCGAGGAGATCGATTAGCACAAGGGCTTCGTATGGATACCCATAGAGGCCGGACGTGTGTGCGACTTTCAAGCATCATGAAGAATCAAGTACTGTTCGAATGCAGTGATTTGCTATGCATGCTCAGGTATGAAGTTTTGAATTCAATTAATATTTAGATATGATCTAAATATAAATTAGATATAATCTATATTTGCTGAATTTTAGATTTCAGATGTGTATACACACGTATTAGTTCCTCTCATAGATTCTGTATGGTGATTTTAGATTTGATATGTGCATGTATTAAAGATTAAATTATTTAATCTATATATATTTTGCTGTAAATTTTTAAAAATACATGCACATCATCCATCACTCTTTCCTTCAAGAAGGACTAAGGATTTATTCTTGATCTTCATAGGAGATTCTGAGTTGCATTTGAGGGTGTATTCTTGTTCGATTTACTAGAAGGGTTCTGATTAATCGATCAATGGAGACTGAGTGTGCTATAGATGTGTAGGATAAATTTTGATTTTAATGTTAGTTGTAGAACTGGATGTCATGCTATGACACACTACTACAAAGATAATGGCACCATAGCCCTTGTTAAGGAGCCAAAGGTCTCACCAGAAGGCCAAGCACATAGAGCAGCAGCTTATGCGACTATCTCATGTTGAGATGCGAAGAGTAGACTCCACAGATAATATGGTAGACCCACTGACTAAACAGTTGAGCCAACCAAAAATGAAGTTCACCTTGAGAAAATGTGACTTAGATTTGTGGCCAACTGGCTTTACTCTAAGTGGGAGATTGTTAGATGTATGTCCTAAAAGTCAGTATGACTGACATATTGTAATAATTCTAGAACATAATTTTTTACTTAATATATTGATATGATCAATAAAAAGATAATTTTTTTTCATTCAAGTGTGATGTGTCTTTGAATCATCCATGAAATTAGTTTCGATACATATTCTCAAAGTATTAAGAATTAGAGACATGTATTTAATTTCTAAATACTCCCGATCATAGGATCATTATGAGGACGGTGATAGATCTAGATAGACTAGCACACAAATCACTTCTTTCGAGATAGATGAGTCTCTGATCTACTGTGTAGAGAAACAGGACGATAAGTGTGAGTAGTTGTTAGAGAACAACTAGTACTGAGGGTGACCATATAAGAGATCACTTAAACTTTTATTCAATCATTAGTGATTGTCTCGATGCTGTTGTTGTGTGATTGATCTTTTGACTTGAGATGGTACTACTACTCACAGTAAGGTTGCTAAAGTTTGACTGACACATAAACATAGATCTCAATGAGCCCTTATAGTGGATGTTGGTGATAGTTGATCCACTGTAAGAGTAGGGTGCGCATCAAGATAGGATATATCAACCTTGATAGAAAGGAGTAGTCCTATGAGATTTGAAAGACTAAGTCCAAGAATCTATAGCTATAGTAGTGCGATTGAAGGAAAATAATTTCTATAGAAGTCACAACTGGACTTGAACTAATCGAATCTATCATATGACTAATGTTGAGGTTTGATGAATTATCCATGACTTGCCATCTAGTCGGGACTCATGATAGAGGGATTGAATAAAATGTAAACTACACCTAGAAGTTTATTTCAGTTCTACTAGATTGCCACTACATACTGCTAGGTGTTACTGGTGGATTATGAAAGCTCACTAGGATCATTTTGGATCGACAATTCTTGCTGAGTTAGAATTGAATTGTTCCAACCTATTAAAAAGAGTTTCAATGCTACAATGATAGAAATCATTGTATATCTCACTACCAGATAGAATTGAATCTATGGGGTCACACAACAAACGAATTAAGCCTGGAATAAGTAATTGAGCTTATGAAGTATCAATTGGGTTTAGAGAAACCATTGGGTTCATGATAACCTTGCTAGCACATGCTTGGATCCAATTCTTCTTTTCGTTGGAATTATTTATTCGATAAGATAATTCTAACTTAATTATCTGCTTATAACCTACACGAATAAGATTCATGAAACTCTAATTATTAAGTGTTTAAGGTTATGAATCATATTAATTAAGGGTGCAAGTCTCTAATTAATTTCTTTGATAGTTATTTTTGGGTGCCACTTTGATTTGATCAAGTTGGGCGTGTCCATTGATTAGAGGGCTTTTAGTTCTCTTATGGGGTATCTCTTGGGTGTGTTTTGGGATGTCTAATTATAGATGCAAGAGCTCCAATTATTGGTGCCTAAAGGGTCTCCTAAAGTAAATTGGATAACTTAAGTTAATAGAAAATCCAATACAAGTAAAACTTGTATTTTGTGATTAAATAGGATTCAATCCTTATGCCTATTTAAAGAAACCTCCCCTAAGGTCCCTAGAGTATTCAAACTAGCAGCCCCTCATATCCAAAGGCTCTCACCAGCCCTCTCTTCCTCTCCCTTTCTCTTCTCTTGGGCATTCTTCACGCCTATCTCTTGGGATGCGAGTCCTAAGGAGTTCCACGCCCAGGTGTTGGGCATCTCATAATTTGTTGGTTACTGATATTTTATAGTAGCACAAAGCAAGGAGAAACTCTAGAGAAGAGGAGAAGAAGAAGAACAAGGAGAAAAATCAAGCATTGATCATGATCCAGACTTCGTTTAGATTCAGCAGGCTAAATTTTGGGAGAACCAAAATTCAGATTAAAGAAGACTATTTTAGGCTGATCCCAAGTGGATATTTATAGAGGCTAGATGCTTGTGTGGTTAAGAGAGAACCTCTTCTCTTCTAGATCTAGATTCAAAGAAAAAGATTACAAAATAGGTATATGATTTGATCACAATCTGAATTCAGCATATATCAATTTCAGCATATGAGATAGATTCATGTGATTTTATATTTTCATGCATGCATAATTTAGATTAAAAGAGTTTTAATCTTATTCTTCATGTGGTGTTTAGAAAATAAAATTTTTAAAATACATATGCATGCACCAAACTTGAATTCCAATACAAAGTTCTCAAGGCCAGAACTGAAACAAGACTTCTATCTCCAATGTTAAGGAACTGCTCACCCTCTCAAAACTTCTTACTTACCTGTAGTCTCTACAATGAATTGCATATATTAATAGGACTTTCAATATCTAATATCCAAGTAGTAATATCATAAATAGAGAAATATAAAGAGTTATCATATAAGTACCTTGTGAAGCAACTGCTTGCTTCTTTCTTTTGTTCTTAGGCCTATTTGGATCAAGGATGGCTATGTAAGCAGGATAATTTTTTTTTCAATGATCTAGCTTCTTACAGAAGAAGCAGTCTACCTAGCTCTTATCAACTTTTGATTATTTACTCTGCTTCGGATCGACAGCAAGGGATTTTGCATCTTTTTCTTCTTTCTTTTTCTAGAGAATCGACGCTCTGCAAATGAACTTCCACTAAATTACTGTCTCCTTTTGGAGCTGGTGATCCTTTTCAAAAGTCTACAGTAATCCTAGCAAACTATGGTAGTTCACCACAGACTTCATTATTCTATAATGACTGAGAAAAGATAGGTAGGATTTCTATAGCGAATTGAGGATAGCATCTTTGCCTAACTGTTCATGCAACAAAAATCAAGTTTGTTAAGGTGTTCAATCTACTCAATCATGTATAGTACATGATCGATGACTGAAGCCCCCTCTCGTATACGGGTATTGAACACTATGTAGGAGGTTTTATGTCTCTCCACATCCTTAGAGGTGCCGAAGGACTTATTCAATATTTGAATGATCTCTTTTGGCTGCGCATCTTCGAACTTATGGCTAAGTTCATCATTTATAGCTGCCCTCATCACACAAAACACAGTCGTATGGTCATTAGCCACTTTATGTAAGTGTCTCTCATGACACGAGGAGCGTTGGCTATAGTTTTTCAGGTGCTTCATTTGTAAGGATGTATAAAATCCTCTCGTACTCTAAGATGATCTTCAACTTTCAATACCAGCTATTGAAGTTGGATTCGATGAGCTTGTCGTTGTCCAACAGTGTATGGAGGGATAGTATGTTGGCCATAACTAAAAAAAAATATAAGCCTATTAGTATATAAATTATTTTTAATTCCAAAGATATAGACTTTAACCTAAGGGTTCTCTCACTATTTTTATGAATTGATAGCCTCTACCTCCAACTCGAGAATTACATTAATTCCTTAATGGGTACTATAATTCACATAGACTACATTCGAGTCTGAGTGTGGCTTGACCAACCCTAGTACATCCATGGATAGGTTCATAACTAATTGTGTCTCCAAATAACTTCTAGAAATTAGGTTTTGCCCTAGGCATCCCTTCAGCAGGTGTGTGACACCTCACTGAAAATTTGGTTAGATCCAATCATTAATATGACAATACCAAGTGCATCCAACAAATGGATGTCTAGGCCCAAGTGTGGCTCGACCAACCTGAGCATTGATCTAAAGGTACATCATAATGATCATATGATGAATGATAATTTCAATACGTAATAGACACCAGACGTGTAGTGCCTCCAATTTTCATTTGAAATATTGGACTCATTATCACGTATCTTAATAGGAGGCTATGACCAAGTTATCTCATAACTCTATCATTTTATGGATTTAATAATTTAGAAGATTTGATTTTATTGATCTGAAAATAAGAGAAAAAGATGACCTCCAAGTTGCAAATCCTCTCACTGACTTCACCAAGTCATATAGAGGTTCAAACACAAATTGGTCTAAAGACACCTAAATCAGTCACACTGATTCACCTTAATGGCATGGGTCTGCACAAATCGACTAGTGACCTAATCAAAACTTAATCTATCATGTCGGTCAGGTAAGTGAGATCAGTGAAAGAAATGTGCTTTTAACTCACCATAGATGCATCTAGGTGAATAGCTCTCAATTAAAAATTACTTGATCAAATCTGTCAAACTTATCTTAGATACCAACTGGTTAATTAGTTTTGATTTGATCTACCAGAAGATTTGGGGTCAACCATAGAGCCATGATCATGGTCCATTTATTAAGGTCAAATGCATGGACTTGATCAAACTTCAATTATTGAGATTGATTTAGAGAAATTCTGATCTAATCTAATTCAATACTTAATTAGATTTAATCAATTTCTTTACTTTTGTCCATATGTATTTTTATCTCTAGGTCTAACCCATTAGAAGGATCTGATTCAAGCTAACCCTTTGCCCATCAATTTATGTGGTGTCTTAATAATTTTCAATTCTTAAATCTTAATCATTCATAGCTTAATTTAAAATTAAGTGTGTGAAACATGTGTTTCAGTTTGTAGAATTATTCTACTAGAATTTTAGGTGAAGCATACCACATATTTTAATTTATAAAAATAAATTTTTATAATATATTTAATAATTAAACATATATAGCTATGATCTAAACTTCATATATACATCTCATGCATCATGATAACTTTTAGATCTATACCAATTACATCATGTGTAACATGTTAAATAATTTTATATTTGAATTTTATCTTATTATAATAAATTATAAATCATTTTAGATCTAATCTAAATATATTTATGATCAAAATAATTCATAAAAATCTATTCATTTTTTTTTTCATGAACTCGGATCACAATGACATCCCTACACGTCATAAGAAAACCCATCGGGTAGACAAAAGAGAGATTAATCTCTACAATCTCCTATGACTGGATGATTTAGTGATCTCATCAATCCAAGTACTAGGCTATTAAGATCTAAAATTTAATTTCACATGTAATCACATCAACATGCAATTATTGATAAAACTATTTTATGTCATGAACATGTTATTAATCTCATCAATCATGTTCTTTATCTAATCTAATTAGATTTGATACATCATATACATCATATCAGATCTGAAATATTTCTTATACTGATTATAAAATATTAATTTTAGATTTAATATTATATAAAAAATTAATTAGATACAAATATGAATGCATACGGATTGAATTTTTGATAAAATCTATTTTTGTATAGTACTGAATTTCGATAGGATTCAGATCTAAATATCCATCAAAACAGATCCAATTTAGATCTAAAATAAGCTTCACTTCTTAGTAAAAATAATAATATTAAAATTTTATTAAAATAAATTTAAAATAGATTTTAATTCATGTTGTTATTTCATCAAAAATTTAGCAACAGCAAAATTCTGTTATAACAAACTTATAACAACCTTAATCAATAATTGATTAGGCTCATCTAATCCAATCAAAATTAGATCAAAAATTTTATATAAATAGATTTAAATTAGATTTATTATTTAATATTAAATTTTAATTATATATAATATATAATTAATTTAAAAAAATTTAGATATGTATGCATGTATTTTAGCATTGCTCTGATACCAATTGAAGGAAGGAAAATAGTTTCTCTTCGGATAGCCTAGGTTGCATCTAAAATTTTTCTATTAATCTACATGAATAAGGATCAAATTCTTACCTGATTAGTAATAGAACCAGAGATCAAATCTTTAAAAATCTAAAATAAATCCTTCACGGAGGCCTGGATGTGTAGACCCTCTACTTCGCATACACGCCAGATGCCGTAGGAAAACAAGATGAACTCTGATCAAATCACCTTCACAATTCAATCAAATAAGGGAAGAGAGGTGTTGGTGTGATGCCTCACACCAGCAAGAAGGATGCCCATAAGATGGCCCATGGTAAGGGAGGAGGGGCGACACCAAAGGAGAGAGGCTAAGGAGAAGAAGAAGGGCTCCTCTCTTCTCATGCCTCTCTCTCTTTCTCTCTTCTCTCAATCGATTTGTTTGCTATGCATCCATAGGTAGAGACCCTCTCTATTTATAAATGAATCCTATGATCCAATAAATATAGAACTCTTAATTCAAACATGCTTTGAATCAGTCCAATACTTATGAAAGAAAGACTCCTATATGAGATAGTATTGACATCACATATGATAACCATATTGCACCCAATCCCTCACTCATATGGGATGCCTATAATGAGAAAGCTTTTATTTGTTGGTTGGCCCATAAGAGAGGAAAATTTTAGTGCAAGTAGGATTTCTCATATCTCATCCAAAATGGATCCGATTCAAATTCAATTCGAAGCTGGTTTGAAATACTTTTAAAAGGCTGTTAATCTCAAACTCTTTAGGACTTTTTACCAAGTCTAACTTGAATTTTAAACCCAATTAAGTCTAATTAATTTAAATTTAATCTAAAATTAATCAGTACTTAAATTTAATCTTTCATATGCTCCATGGATCATAAATCAGAAACTGTTCATCTCTAGGATCGAATCTGAACCTCATGTGTAGTGCTAGCTAGATATTATCAACTCTTCAATTCTGTTTGACCCATAACTTAATTCTTAAATAAATTAGCTTATATGTTCAATCAAATCATGTACTTTCAAATTGGATACATAAACATAGGTTAGTATTTTCCTATGGTGTCTGACTGGTGTGTGTGACTCCATAGGTTCAAACACTATGTCGGTAGTACAGAAATCGATTTCTGCATTTATCGAGATACCATCTAGTAATAGTTTTCGATATTAGATAGATTGAATTATCATAAAAAAATATTTTAAAATCTATACACATGGTTACCGCATAATTCATTATTTTGATCTTCATTGCTCTAGGATGGTCTCAGGTTAACTGTCAATAGAGATTACTTCATCCACATTATATTTCAATCTTTCAAATCTATCTCATGGATTACCCTGGTTAAGATTTTACTAAATTAAAATACAGTGTTACATCAACTTCAATAATCCAGAGAGATCAATTCCATCTTGATCCACACATAGACTTTGTAAGGACTTGATTGTACTCAGTAGCCTTCCGCCAATGCATTAGAAATTCAGATAGTCTGGCACCAAAGAATAGTGAGTTGCTTGCAAATTACTATGGTGATCTCAGATCTGAAAGATACTTATACCCATGTGCTTCACGAGTAGCTCTTGACAGCAGAACGCTTAGTAGGTGATGTTAGAAAATATATCCCAAAAGCTAATCGTCAACTTGTTGACGGTTGAGCAACCTTGTATTGTAATTGATTTGTTAATAAATAAAATATATTTTTGATATTTTCATCACAAGTTTTTATCTTCTAATGAACTCCATTATTGTGATGAAGTCCTTAGGACTATTTAGGTTCGATAAAGAAAGGATTTATTGATTAGTCCTTAAAAACTGTTCATGATCAAATGATAGGCTATTAATAAGGATGACAGCTTCTATCGAGCATAGGCCGCTGTAGGCCATACGGGTTGGTTGTCCTCTTAACGAAGGAGTGTGAAGATATTGATATGGCATACAGATGAGATGTAAGGGTACATTATCATTGAACGTGACCAACTCCAAGTATTCTACTGTCGAGAATGTCTTTGATGGAGTATAGGTTTAAGTGTCCCTTAGACCTGAGATCACCTCAGTGACTTGCAAGCAACTCACTGTGCTTTGGTACTGGACTAACTGAATTTCTAATTCAGTGATGGAAGGCTTCCGGGCACAGTCAAGTACTTGCAAAGTTAGAGTATGATCAAGATGGGATTGACCACTCCAAGAGTTGGAGAAGAATGAGTCACTGTATTTCAATTTAGCAAAATCTTGGCCAGGATAATCCATCAGATGGATTTGATATTTTGAAATACAATGTGGACAACCTAATCAGAGTTGACAGTTCAACTCTGAGGTATCCTATAAGTATTTTGATCAAGGGGATGAATTATATGAAAACTATATCCACATGGGTTCTAAAGATGTTTGTTCTACATATTCGACCTATCCAGCTGTCGGGTACCATTGCTAGATGGTCACTTCGATTGGTACAAAAATTTATTTCTATACTATCAGCTTAGGTTCGAACCTATGAGGTCACACACATCAGAGTTCATGATCCGATCAGATGGTTGATCAATGATTAAGAATCATTCTAGGGTTAAACAATCAATACGATTGACATTTAATCTAGTGCAAGTGTTGCAGGAGGATCGATTAGTAATTTGATTGCTAATTGACTTAATTTGATTAAGCCAAAGAGTTGAGATTAAGTTTAATTAAATATAATTTAATTAAATTTAGTTTAGGCTTGATTGGATCAAGTCTAATTGGTTTATTGGATAAGCCAAGTGCAAGAAAAAACTAGTCCTAGTTCAATTAGGACTTGGGTCAACTTAATTTCTAATTTGATTAGAAAATTAAATCTAATTTAAATCTAATTTAATCTAATTAAATTAGACTCTTCATTAGGTTAAGACCTATTTTAATCAGGTTGATTTGGTTTTGGTTTGATTTGATTTAAGAAATCAAATTTGAAGAAGTCATATATTGAATCCTTGTAAGACTAGGATTCCACCTTGCGCCACCTTAGCCCCCCATGCCCACTCTCTCTTATCCCATGCACACTCTCTCTTATTTTGTGTGATAAAACCCTCTCTCCTAAATCTTCACACACACCCAAAACTTTTTCTCTTTCTCTCTTACATGGAATATGGTTGTGAATCAAATCAAAGTAGGAATTAGTTTGGATTTCAAATTCTATGAGATCGAGTTTTAGGAAACCAAAAGTCTTTCCTTATGGCACTGATTTTATCCAAATTTTTTTGATATTTTTGTAGCTTTTATGGAATATAATATGCATCCTTTGCTGGTGGTCCATGATAGAAAAATAAGGAGAGAACACCCAAGAGTTGGGTGCCCCTTGTCTTGCCTTGTTTGGATAATCCTTGACTAGGTATTTAACCTAGACAAGGACTCTTCATATATCTCTATTTAAAAAGATTTTTTTACAAAATTTTCATGAAACATAGAGCATTGAGAGGCATTTGGGGCATCCAAAAATTAAGAAGAAAGAGTCTTGGGGTGTGGAGATCTAATAGACACAAAACTAGGTGTCTGGGTTAGAGCAAAAAGAAGAAAAAGAGGATCTTCTTCTAGAGTTGCTGGGTTCATCTCTTTCCTTCCTCCATCTGTAAGTTTTCTGAGAGTGTCTCATATAAAACTCTTTCTCTTATTTTTTATCTTTAGAAGAGTCTAAATCAAGAAGAAGAAGGCATCTGATCGACCATCAGAGAAGAATCAGTGCAGTACTAGCATACTGTGCTGATTTTCTGGATCAGGACTTTTGATCGTGATTCGTGGGCTCGTGTGGATGACTCCTAGAGGCCGGATGCATGTGCAGCTTGCAACATCATCCTCAAGCCTGGATCAGCAAAGTTAGAACATCTAACTTGCAAGGTAATATATCTGATCTATTATATTTTACATACATTAGATGTAGTATAGAAACATGTTGATATGATCAACATGTAGTTCTTGCTCTTTATATTTTAATTTTTAATTTAATGCCAAGTAACAATCATGTAATAGAATCTCAGATCTAGGAGTTCTCTAGTTTTACAAGATAAATTTTAATTTATTTTTGTCTTTCGCTGTCTGATCTTGAAAAAGTTTCAAGATCTAACCCTGAAACCCTAGATCTAAATCCTTCAATTGGTATAAGAGCCAGATTGTTTATTACATGATTATTTATACATACTTAGATTATTTTTTAGATTAAATTTAATTTATAATCTGATTGTTAAATCTAAAATTAAAATTTTTAGATCAATCACGAACTATAGGTTATCCTGCTGTAAGGTTTACCTCTTACAGTGCAAAAGTTGTCCTAGTTCGTGTAGATCTATCTTTAATCATAAATCAGTTAGATGTGATCTAGATTAAATTTATGATTTATTAGATTTAAAAGATATTTAAATATAAAATAAAATCTCTTTGTTAATAATTCTCATGCTAAGAACCATCATATATTTGTCTAGAAAATTTACATAGTTTAAAATTAAAATTATTTCAATTACATGAACTTGTTTATATTAGATCTAACATAGTTTTATGCTTATTTCACTTGCATTTTGATTATGAATCAAACATGCAATTTGGTTGGTAGAATCATGTTGTAAAAATATTTTACAAATATAAAAATTATTTTCAAAAAGCCGAACCCTAACCCGTAGACCAAAACTTAATTAAAAATTAAGAAGTTATTTGATTAGGTTCTAGGATTGTGAATTGAAGAACCTAAGACACAAACCATAACACATTGGGTTAATGGGTTAGTGGAAATTAGGTCCATTAATTGGGTTAGACCTAAGGTTAGATTAAAGGTAGACTTAATTAGAGAATTGACTAAATCTAATCAATTGTTGTCTTAGATTAGGTCAAAGATTCTCTAGATCAATTACAATAGTTATAGTTGGTCAAGTCCATGTCTCTAACGAGAACCAAATGGACTTGATTCTTGGCTAAGTGGTCTAGCACGAACTGTTAGGTTGATCTAATCGAAACTAATTAAACCAGTTAGTATCTAAGGTAAACCAGATCGATGGTTTTTAATTGGCAGCCCGCTTACTTGATCATTTCTGATGGTGTCTAAGGCAAACTTTGGCAGATCCTCCTACTGATCGAACTTACCTGGCCTCTTGGTGAAATTATGTTTTGATCGGATCACTTGACTATTCGAGCTGACCCATGTCAGCTAGGTAAATTAATGTGACTGATTTAGGTGCTCCTAGACCAGCCCTTTTAATGGTCTCCCTTAAGCTGACTTGGTGAAGCCAGAGAGAGGATCATGATAAGCTGGTTTATCTAACCTCATCCTCTAAATCAATTAAATCTTCTAAAATTATTAGATCCTTAAAATGAAATAGTTATGACGATAACTAGATCATAGCATCCCATTAAGTGGATGATAATAGATCCATCAGTTGGATAATCATTGGAGGCCCAAAGGCCTAGTGCTTATCGGCTGTTGGAATTGTCATTCATAATATGATTTCTTGACTGCATCTTTCTAGATGGTGGTTAGGTTTGCCAACCAAAGTTGGGCCTAATCATTCATTGGCTAGATGGAACAAGTATGGTCATGTTAATGGTTGGATCTAACCAGACCTTTTCAGTGGAGACCAAAGTCTACTGATTAGGGACTGGGGCAAAATTAAAATTACTAAAAATTATTTAAAAAAATAATTGGTTATGAACCTACCCTTAGATGTATATGTGATAAACACTTAATTTAAGTCATTTAAAGCAAAAAATTATATTTAATTTATTTTATTTATTAAAAATTTGATGCTTCTTTTTATATTTTACAAGAAAGGTGATCATCGATATAAAGAGTCTGATTCGCAGATCAAAAAGACCCAAGTTTGAAGAAAATTGAACTTAAAATAAAATTAAAATAAAAGAAGGATGCATACGATATTGTAGAAAATGAAGATACTATGCAAGGAACCCAAAAAGGATATAGGCATCATTTTAAAGAAATAAATGTTTTTTTTTTGTAATTTTCTAATCAAAAAGGAGCATAAGTGGTTTCCTAACAGCTAATGGGTCCGTGAAAAAAGATTGCAGGCGCACAGCATTGTGGGTGCGCGGCATGGCAGGTTCGCTGGGAGTTTGTGCTGGCGGACACAGTGGCGAACAGACGGACGCTCATGATAGCAGATAGATCTAAAAATTAAAGGAAAAAAATATAATACTTCAAAATACTTCAAGAAGAAGAATTTATATTTTCTTTATCTGCTTGTGATCTTTCCATCTCATCCATCCATCTTTTAGTCCTTAGTATTTTTTTTAGTCCCACATCTGAAAACCATGTAAAACTCTTTCCTCCTAACACCTATAAAAAGGCTCTTGTACTCTCATTTGAAGATCATCCTAGAAATTCTTCTAGAGCCTTTCATAGAGGAAGAGAAAGGGACTACTCCATGAGCAGCTAGGCTAGCAGTCTCGGGAGTGGAGAAAAAATTTTGTAATGACACAGAGTGGGTTTATTGTTCTAAACTTTCTTGTATTTCTTTATATGCAATAAAGATTATGCTTTTTATTTAAATCATCATGAGTTCTTTATTTGCTCTCTTTCATATACTTTTATTTATGCTTTCCTGTTAGATTAATATTAGGAACAACTTTTACTTTTCGAAGATGTGCCGTGATCTACGGGTACGGGGCGTGCCAAGGAAAGAAGAGTTGTTTACCTAGTACTTTTCGAAGACGCACCATGATCTACGGGTACAGAG
The DNA here is from genome assembly GCF_000442705.2 of Elaeis guineensis. Classification (NCBI taxonomy): domain Eukaryota; kingdom Viridiplantae; phylum Streptophyta; class Magnoliopsida; order Arecales; family Arecaceae; genus Elaeis; species Elaeis guineensis. Next base: position 36,438,877 of record NC_026001.2, on the reverse strand, counting down.
TGTGTCGAGAAAAGATATATATTTTTTTTAAGATTAATCACATCTATTTAATTAAAAAAAAAGAGATACAACTTTACTACTGCAAAATTAATTCAAAACTCCCGAGCTCTTTATTTTCTAATTACATCAATTTTAAGATAATTTATTTTTTAAATCAAAACAATGCTTTTTTTTTTATTTTGCAATCTCAACTTAGTCCAAGATCCTTGAGGATACGATCTCGACTCATCCTACCTACGTAGTGAGTAGAGTTATTTTTGGTGCTATCAACGACTACACATCAAATTTTGGCACCGTTGCCAGAGATCTTGGCATGGTTCAAAAAAAAAAAAAAACCACTGACATTTCATAACACTTAACTAAAATAGCGTAATCTCAAATATAAAAATTTCTAACTTGATTGGACACCTTGTTTCTTTGCATTGCATCTCCATAATTAACTTTAAGGGCGCAACCCATTAACTAAGATAAGGTGAGGATTTGATCACCCTTCCTTGGCCCACAAATCACTCCCTTGCATTTGCATAACCTAGACCTTAATCTAAAATTAATTAGACGTTGACCCCTAAGGATTTCGAGCTCATTAGGACAAGTGACCCTGAGAGTTGAACCAGGTTAGACTTGGTCAGCTAGCTAGTGTCTAGGCAAGTGGTTTGTGGAATGACTGGGCTCGAAGGAAGGTGGTTTTTAATTGGTTCCGTTCGCTGACCTGACCAATTTAATTGATGTCTAAGGAAAGCAACAGGGGGACTCCCACCGACCTTACACTTATCTGGTCAGTTGGTTGGTCAAGCTCCGACTTGAAAGGCTTGAAGGCTAACTACAGTTAGGAGCTGTCTAGAACTAGGGTAACTTTAGGATAGAGAGTCCACTGCGTGCTAACTTGATTGTAATTAAAATCTAACGACAACTAATTCTTCTATTAGTTTTAGGACTTCTTAGGATCTCTTCTTTAAAACTCTTTTCTCTCTTCTCCTCTCCTCTTAAAAAAAATAATAATAATAATCCTTAACAGACTAGGATAGTCCTATATAGACCTTTTAGTTGCATGTTAGGTCTATGATCACTAAAACCGACTTACAACCATTAGACGAAGAATTAAAAAAGACTCTTAGGACTATTCAAGTTAGAAATATGGCTGCACCTGGTGAGGCTAATCCTCCACGCTCATTGAGAGAATATTTCACTCCATCCTCATATACCTACTCTCCATGCATTCAAGCACCTCCAGTAGAAGCTACCCAATATGAGATTAAGTCTAGCATTATTCAAATGTTGCCATCATTTTATGGACTTAGTAACGAGGACCCATACAAATACTTAGATGAATTTCTTGAAATTTGTTCCACAGTAAAAATCTAAAATTTCTCCAATGATGCCCTTAGGTTGAAACTGTTCCCTTTCTCACTTAAGGACAAAGCCAAGCATTGGTTAAACTCCTTAGACTCTATAACCATTTCAACTTGGGATCATCTTCAGAGAGAATTTCTCAAGAAATACTTTTCAATTGGAAAAACAAATCAAATTAGAAAAGCTATCATTAGATTTTCTCAATTGGAGGGTGAACTTTTTCATGAGACATGGGAAAGGTTAAGGGATCTCATTCATAAATGTCCACACCATGCTGTCCCTAAATGGCAACTTTGTCAGTATTTTTATGATGGTCTATCGGAGAAACACCGACAAATAGTTGATGCATCATGTGGTGGGACATTCATGCTAAAGAGTGAGGATGAAGCCTGGCAGCTCTTTGAAACACTTAGTGAGAATTTCCTACATCATATGTCTGCCACCTCTAGAGAACAATCCATGCTTCAACAAAAAAGAAGTAGAATTTATCAGATTGAAAATGTCATAGATATCCACAGTAAGGTAGATGAACTGTCCCAAAAATTAGATCGTCTTCTAAATACTGGACAATCCTCGATTCCACCTAACCCAATCCAAGAAGTTTGTGCATTGTGTGCAAGTCCAAACCATTTTGTTAGTGAATGTCCAGCCGCACCTCAATTTCTTGAATTTTTGCACGAGCAGGTTCAGCAAGCTCAAGTCCAACAAGCTCGTAGACCAGGAAACGATCCATATTCGAATACTTATAACCCTGGCTGGAGACACCATCCAAATTTTTTTTAGAGACCACAACTAGTGGTTGGCCCTGCCGTACCTCGACCTCAATATCAGGACCCAACATATAAGCATTGACCATACCATCAATTTCAAAATGCTCCTCAACCGTCTCCTACTGGTCACAGCTCAGCTTTTGAGGAAAAAATTTGAAAGTACTAGAATGATTAGAAGTCAACACTAAGACTCTTAACTCCCACACACAATTTATTACTAAGCTAGAGACCCAAATAAGTCAACTAGCGACTGCATTTAGTAGGAGGGAAGGAAGAAAATTACCTAGCCAACCCGAGAGCAACCCAAGAGGATAATTTATGATTGAGAGCTCTAATACCCCATAAGCTTTTTTTGAACACGCCAAATCAATCATGACTCTGAGAAGTGGGAAGGTCATTGAACACACTAGTAAAACCAATGAGATGACCCTAAACCTCTAACCGAAGCCAAATCACCCAAGAACAAGGAGGATCTTAAAATAGAGAATGAACCAACTGCACCGGAATCATCTTACTTGCCTAAAGCCCCATTTTTGGATGCTCTGAAAGCCCCTATTCCTGCAGATAAGAAGGGAGGAAGACTCGACGAGATGTTGGAATTGTTTAAACAAGTCCAAATTAATCTTTTCCTTCTAGACGCAATCAAACAGGTCCCTGCTTATGCCAAATTTATGAAGGATTAGTGCACCCAAAAATATAAATCTAAATCACAAATCCCAAAGAAAGTATGCCTCACTGAACAGGCTAGTTCTGTCTTCTAGAATGCCACTCCTCCAAAGCTTAAGGACCCAGGAGCCCCCATCATTTCCTGTGTTATAGGAGATTATCACATTGAAAAAGCTCTTCTGGACTTAGGGGCAAGTGTGAATTTTTTACCTAGTTCGGTGTATAAACTTTTTGGATTCGGAGAACTGAAACCCACATCAGTCACACTGCAATTAGCTGACAGATCAATTAAGGAACTACATGGAATGCTTGAGGATGTCTTGGTCAAGGTAGATGAGTTTTACTTTCTAGTTGATTTTTTGGTTCTTGACATGGAACTAAGTGGCAACCCAAGATAAATTTCCATTATCTTAGGATGACCCTTCCTAGCTACGGCAAATGCATGCATTAATTGTAGGACAAGAGTCATGGACATATCGTTTGGGAATAAGAAACTAAGACTGAATGTGTTTGGTGCTTTCCAAGGACCACCAATGGATAGTTGCTTCGAAGTAGATACACTAGAAGACATTATAGAAGATGCAACACCCATAATTCTAGCACCAGACCCTTTAGATACTTGCTTAGCTCACTTTGGAGTGTATGACTTTGAGGGATATATGAAAGAAGTTAACACCTTGTTGGATACACCACATGATAAAACCACTCCTCCATGGATAATCAAGTATGAGCCATTGCCCACATTAGCTAGTACACCAATAGTCCCATCTTTAGAATCACCACCTACGTTAGAATTGAAACCCCTTCCTGCTACGCTCAAGTATGTATTTCTAGGACCCAATGACACCCTCCCGGCAATCATTGCATCAGACTTGACCCCTAATCAGGAAGCACAATTGGTTGGTATTCTGAAGGAACACAAAGAGGCTATTGATTGGTCCATTGCCGATTTAAAAGAAATTGACCCTCCATTTGCATGCACCATATTCATTTTGAGGCAAATGTCAAACCCCATCGAGATATGCAGAGAAGATTGAACCCAAACATGCGTGAAGTAGTAAAGAAAGAGGTGGTAAAGTGGTTAGATACTGGAATCATCTACCCCATATCCGATAGTAAATGGGTCAGTCCCACTCAAGTAGTACCTAAGAAATCAGGTATTACTGTGGTTGAGAACGAAGAAGGTGAACTGCTTCCCACTCGCATATCATCTGGATGGCGAGTATGCATAGATTATAGAAAACTAAATGCCGTTACTAGGAAGGACCATTTTCTATTATCCTTCAAGTACCTGTATTTTTGGATGACCAAGAAAAGACTACCTTCACCTGCCCCTATGGCACCTTCACTTTTCGACGTATGCCATTCGGGCTCTGCAATGCACCCGCTACATTTCAACGGTGCATACTGGCTATTTTTTTGGATATGGTGGACAAATATCTTGAAGTTTTTATGGATGATTTTTCTATGTTTGGAACTACCTTTGAGGATTGTCTCCATAATCTTTTCAAAGTTCTTAAATGGTGTATGAAGACAAATCTCATCCTAAGTTGGGAAAAGAGCCATTTCATGATGTAGAAAAAAATTGTATTAGGACATATTATTTCTGAAAGAGGGATCGAGGTAGATAAAGCCAAAGTTGAGGTCATTTCAAAACTACCACCCCCTACTTCGGTCCGACAAATACGATTCTTCTTAGGTCATGCTGGATTTTATAGACACTTCATCAAAGACTTTAGCAAGATTTCAAGATTCCTATGCAAACTGTTGGCCAAGGACACACCATTTGTCTTTGACGAAGACTGTTTGAAAGCATTCAACACATTACGAATAGCCCTGACAACAGCACCCATAATAAAACCCCCTGACTGGTCTATTCCATTTGAGATTATGTGTGATACCTCTGACTTTGCAATAGGTGCCGTCTTAGGCCAAAAAATCAATAGGGAGCCACATGTGATCTATTATACTAGCAAGACTCTTTTCGATGTCCAATTAAACTACACCACAATAGAAAAAGAGCTACTAGCAGTAGTGTTCGCCCTTGAAAAATTTTGCTCATATCTGTTAGGGTCTAAGGTTCTAGTTTACTCTGATCATGCGGCTCTGAAACATCTCCTCTCAAAGAAAGATACTAAACTACATTTGATCAGATGGATCCTTCTTTCACAAAAATATGATCTGGAAATCTGAGATAAGAAGGGTTTCGAGAATGTGGTAGCTGATCACATCTCCAGGATCTTAGTTGAACACACGATAGGCATAGATGAGGTCAAAGAGAAATTTCTTGACGAATAACTTTTCGCAATCTCCTCTAGCCGTCCTCCATGGTTTGCCCATATTGTTAAATACTTGTCAACAGAACAAGTAGCTTCTCACTGGACAAAACAAGAAAAGGATCGATTTTTCTCGCAAATTAAACATTATTTCTGGGAGGAACCTGAACTATTCAAATACTGTCCTGACCAAGTTATTCATCGTTGTGTCCCCGAGAGTGAATTCCAAAGCATTCTCACTTTTTGCCATTCTTCGGCATGTGGGAGATATTTTAGTGGAAGAAAAACTGCAGCAAAAGTGCTGCAGAGTGGGTTTTATTGGCCAACACTTTTCAAGGATGCACATGAATTTGGTCGAAGTTGTCTGCAATGTCAGCAAATAGAAAATTTATCCAAGAAGGATATGATGCCACTGACCCCCATTTTAGTAGTAGAAATCTTCGATGTTTGGGGGATTGATTTCATGGGATCTTTTCCAGCCTCATTTGGATTCGAATATATTCTGGTGGCAGTTGATTACGTGTCAAAATAGATGGAGGCAATAGCTACATGGACTAATGATAATAAAGTTGTAACTAGTTTTATCCAACGAAACATCATTAGTCGATTTGGCTTTCCAAGGGTGATCATTAGTGATGGGGGGACTCATTTCACGAATAAACATTTTGAAGCACTTATAAAAAAATATAATATTACATACAAAGTGGCCACACCATATCACCCCCAAACTAATGGTCAGGTAGAGGTGTCAAATAGGGAGATTAAACATATCCTAGAAAAGACAGTTAGGCCCGATAGAAAGGATTGATCTCTTCGCTTAGATGATGCATTATGGGCTTACTGTACAACTTTTAAAACCCCTATCGGTATGTCACCCTACCGATTAGTTTATGGCAAAGCTTGCCATCTGCTGGTTGAATTAGAACATCGTGCACTCTGGGCCATACGAACGTTTAATTTTAACATGAAGAATGCAGGTTCTAATTGAAGGTTGCAAATCAATGAACTGGAAGAACTTCGCAACAATGCATATGAGAGTTTACAAATTTACAAGGCTCGAACCAAAGTATTTCATGACAAATATATCTCTAGAAAATCGTTTGAGCTAAATCAAAAGGTATGGCTTTTCAATTCCAGGTTATGCCTTTTTTTCGATAAACTTCGATCCCGATGGGATGGACCTTTCATTGTCACACAAATATTCCCACATGGAGCAATTGAAATTCATGACCTCCGGAATGGCAATACATTTAAGGTAAATGGCCAATGTCTGAAGCCATATGTAGATGAAATTGCACATAAAGAATGAATCGACACCATCTACCTGTGTGATCCACTTTATAATGAATAATAAACTTGTCATCTGGCTGAAGACATAAAACTTAGCGCTTGTTGGGAGGCAACCCAACAATTTTTTTTTTTTTTTTACTCTACTGCAGCTACAAAATTTAGAATAAGAGCCTATTAATCAATGAAGTTATCTTCAACTTCTGAAGCAAAATTATCCCAGGTGCACTCTCTCCTTTTATTTTCTTTGCTTTCCTACTCCATTAAAGATAATGTAGATTAAGTTGGGGGGAGAAGAAAATTAATCAAATCCTCGAGTATGGTCAGAAATAATTAGTTTTGTGTATTCAAATTTTATTTTGATTAAGAGACAATTAGGCATCCTAATCAATGAATGATTAACAATCAAGATAATTTTACAGATACTGAGGAATAAAATATTAACAAAATTCAATGAATGGTAGGGTTTAGACTAGATCAAATTTTAGGAGTGATTCTACAATCCTCTTCTTACTGATCTCAATAAAGAATCTGCTTCATGAGAGATTGGGTGGAAAGGTCGAGGTATGCAAAAATTTTCCTTAAAATTTATTTTAAAAAAAAAATATTGGTTTTCTACTGAGTAACCGGGCCCCTTCGCCTAAGTAAGCATTATGGTTCGCATATAAAGGTGGGCAATGTTAAAAAAAAAAATAGTGAATAATAAGGGGACTAAATTGCAAGAAGATAATAAACCTCTCTCACATTAAGTTAGAAGATTTAAAGAGTAAGGTGAAGAGTTGGTGAAAAAAAAGCTCTTGAAATTTTTTTAGTTAATACTCAGCCACTAATTGGGTCAAATTGATAATCCAATGAAGTATCTCTTTAATGGTCTGACCAGATATCATCTACCTTTTGGGATACCCAACCTAACTTTTTATTCAAGACTGAGTCAGTACATAATGCTGATATATCTATTTTACTCGAGGATGAGCAAAATTTAAGTTGGGAGGTGTGATAACACTTAATTTAAGTCATTTAAAGTAAAAAATTATATTTATTTTATTTTTTTATTAAGAATTTGATACTTTTTTTTATGTTTTACAGAAAAGGTGATCGTCGATACAAGGAGTCCGATTCGCAGATCAAAAAGACTCAAGTTTGAAGAAAATTAGACTTAAAATAAAATTAAAATAAAAGAAGGATGCATACAGTATTATAAAAATAGAAGATACTATGCAAGGAACCGAAAAAGGATATAGACATCATTTTAAAGAAATAAAAGTTTTTTTTTGTAATTTTCTAATAAAAAAGGAGCGTAAGTGGTTTTCTAACAGCTAACGGGTCCGTGAAAGAAGATTGCGGGCGCGCGGCATTGTGGGCGCGTGGCATGGCGGGTTTGCGGGGAGTTTGTACTGGCGGACACAGTGATGAACAGATGGACGCTCATGATTGCAGATGGATATGAAAATTAAAGGAAAAAAATATAATACTTGGAAATACTTCAAGGGGAAGAATTTGTATTTTCTTTATCTGCTTGTGATCTTTCTATCTCATCCATCCATCTTTTAGTCCTTCGTATTTTCTTTAGTCCCACATCTAAAAACCATGTAAAACTCCTCCTTCCTAACACCTATAAAAAGGCTCTTGTACTCTCATTTGAAGATCATCCCAGAAATTCTTCTAGAGTCTTGCATAGAGGAAGAGAAAGGGACTACTCCGTGAGCAGCTAGGCTAGCAGTCTCGGGAATGGAGAAGAAATTTTATAACGACACAGAGTGGATTTATTATTCTAAACTTTCTTGTATTTTTTTATATGCAATAAAGATTATGCTTTTTATTTAAATTATCATGAGTTCTTTATTTGCTCTCTTTCATATGCTTTTATTTATGCTTTTCTGTTAGATTAATATTAGGAATAACTTTTACTTTTCGAAGATGCATCGTGATCTACGGGTACAGAACGTGCCGAGGAAAGAAGAATTGTTTACCTAGTACTTTCTGGAGACATGCCGTGATCTATGGATACGGGGTGTGCCGAGAAAAGATAGGTATTTTTTCTAAGATTAATCGCATCTACTTAATTAAAAAAAAAAGGAGATACAACTTTACTAGTGCAAAATTAATTCAAAACTCCCAAGCTCTTTATTTTCTAATTACATCAATTTTAAGATAATTTATTTTCTAAATCAAAACAACGTTTCTTTCTTTTATTTTGCAATCTCAACTTAGCCCAAGATCCCTGAGGATACGATCTCGACTCATCCTACCTACGTAGTGAGTAGAGTTATTTTTGGTGCTATCAACGACTACGTATCAATATGGGTTGGCCAACCAAAGTTGGGCTTGTGTGCAGCCTAAGTGGATTCTAGTACCCACTAAGAAATTAGAGTAATTTCTCGAATCAGGGACAGAGGCTACCAATTCGAATAAAATAGTGGGAGAAACCTTTTGATTGAAGTCCAAATCTTTAGGTTTAATGAATCAATTACTAATAAGGTTATGATTTTTCTTTGTGCAGATATGGCCCCTTCCCTATCGCTCCGATCATTGTTGGATAATGATAAGTTGGTGGGATCCAACTTCTATGAGGTAGAGTTTTAAGAAACCAAAACTCTTTCCTTATGGCTCTGATTTTACCCAGGTTTTTTTGAGATTTTTATGACTTTTATGGCACATAATATACGTCCTTTGCTGGTGGTCCATGGTAGAGAAAGGAGGGGATGCCCAAGAGTTGGGCGCCCCTTGTCTTGCCTTGTTTGGATAATCTTGTTAGATGTGTGCCCTAGATGCCAGATTGGCTGACACATTCCTGTACAAATCTAAGGGTAAATTTATAATTTTGACTATAAATAAATAAAAGGATTATTCTACTATCACATTGTGTACATTATGTCTGTGATACATCCTTTGAGTTAGTAGGAATGTTAATTCATATTTTCAAGAGTTAAAAATTTAAGGCATGAATTTACATAACTAACTCATAAACAGCTCCTGACCATAGGATCATCATGAGGATGGTGATCGATCCGGAAGGTTGGTGTACGATCGGTTTCTTAGAGTAGATGTGTCTTGAGTCTACGGTATGGAGATACCAGAGTGAGAGTACAGATATTCATTGAGAATGAGAGTACTGAGCATGACCACCACGAGCAGTCATAAGGAAGTCTACCTTCTCATCGATGACTAGCTCGATGCTGCAGCTGTGTGTCTAGTTCTTTGACCTGAGGAGCATCGACAGTTCACTTTGAGTGTGTTATAGTTTGACTACACCATAACTCGATCTCCTAGCCATTCAAAACCCTGAGGTGTATGTTGGCTGTAGCATATTCATTGTACGAACCAGATTGCACCAAGATGGGATCTATCAACCTCGGTAGATGAGAGTAGTCCTATGATGATCGAAAGATTGAGTCCTTAAGCCCATTGAAGGAAAAACCACCTTTTTTCTTGTAGGATCTTTCAGATTTCATCAAATCCGGGGTGGAATAATTTAAAAAAAAAATTATCCTCTATTTATTTCAGACCTAAATCTCTAGATCTAATTTTATTAACTAATATTAATTCAAAAATAAATCTAAAAATATGAGGAAACATGAAATACCTGAAGGGTAATCTGATTACCCTGTAGATGATCGCAACAAGCCTGAGGTTCTGATTTAGCCACGCAATCACCTGACCTCTACCAGTATCTACTTAGGTAGGATCTGGATCATCTTCTCTAAACAAATTTTTGCTCCCAAAATTAAAACTAAATCTGATTAGGAAGATCTTCAAAAGTCTTCCTGAAGTTGGAGCAGCAGCCTATCGAAGAAGTCCTACAGCCTTCCTATTCAAGGTGTCACCACACCTTAGACCATTGCCAGATGGATGTCCAACTCCTTGGATGTGAAGAAGAGAGGGAGAACTATAGATGGGATGTGGAGAAGAGGAAAGGGGTGGCAGATTTGATGGGTTTGGTGCAATCTCTTGAAACCCTAGGCGCAGACAGGGTTTATATAGACCCTGCTGTGCTGCATAGTGCCACATCATCCGATCAATCAAAAAATTCCAATAAATCTAAAAAAATTTTGATTGGTGGAGTGATGTCATCTTATCACATCAGATAAGAACCTCACCCTCTCTCCTATGTTGGCACCAATATTGGATAAGCACAAGGGATATGGCACCCAAGAGTCCATGTTGATCAAAACTCTCCATCCTTATCCACTTGGGGTGCCCACTTTAATCCAATTGGGCTCACACCATAATCTGATTATGGCACCCAATTTAACGTGGATTTGGCATGTGGACACTCCATAAAAATCTTTCAATGAGCTCTTGCTAAGTGGCCTTCAGTTTAAGACCCATATGTCAACATTTGACAGATGTCCTAAAATAAAAATGGTAGGTGACAGGAATTAGCAGGTGTTATCTTAAATTCATCTCATGAATTAAGACAAGACTTTTCTGAACTGGACAAGCTTCATTTAGACTGAGAGAAACCATCTCAAGATTCTCTGGGTGAGTCAAATCATATTTGGCTCAGTCGAGATAGAAAAGATTACACGAGAAGAAAGTTAGGCTCAATCATGTGCTAGCATGATTTCTTTGAACCTAATTGGATCTAATCCAAATTAATTGAGCTAGCCCAATTGATGACATCCAGATCCTAACCCTTGTTAGTGTGATCCAGTTAGGTTCAATTCTGTATGGTAATGAGACATGTCGTGTTCTCATCATCGACATCATCGAAACTCCTTTCGATGGATCAGAACTCTTCTGATTCATACAATTAGAATGATCGATCATCAAGATCATTCTAATTGCTCTCAAAATTCATCAGTGATACCTAGTAGTATATGGTGGCAATCCATCAAAACTGAAGATGAACCTCTCGATGCAGCTACCTGTGTGATTGAGTTCCTCTATCATAGTCCCGACTGAATTAGGGTTAAGGTGAACTCGTCAAACCCAACATCAGTCATATGAATCAATCGATCGATCTGAGTCTGATGTGAAACCCCAATGAAAAACTCTTTCTCATTATTTCACTCTGCCATGGCCATGGGCTTAAGAACTTGATCTTTCGATCATCATAGGACTACTCCTCTCATCTATCGAGATTGATAGATCCCATCTTGGTGCGACCTAGTTCCTATAATGAATATACTACAGCCAATATACACCTCAGGGTTCCAAATGGCTAGGAGATCGAGTTATGGTGTAGTCAAACTATAACACACTCAAGGTGAATTATCGATGCACCTCAGGTCAAAGAACTAGACACACAACTGCAGTATCGAGCTAGTCATCAACGAGAAGGTAGACTTCCTTATGACTGCTCGAGGTGGTCACGCTCAGTACTCTCATTCTCAATGAATACCTGTACTCTCATTTTGATGTCTCCACACCATAGACTCAAGACACATCTACCCTAAAGAAATGATCGTACACCAATTTTTCAGATCGATCACCATCCTTGTGATGATCCTATGGTCAGGAGCTGTTTATGAGTTAGTTATGTAAATTCATGCCTTAAATTTTCAACTCTTGAAAATATGAATTGACATTCTTACTAACTCAAAGGATGTATCACAGACACAATATATACAATGTGATAAAAGAATAATTCATTTATTGATTTATAGTCAAAATTATAAATTTATCCTTAGATTTGTACAGGAATGAGTCAGCCGATCTGGCATTTGGGGCACACATCTAACAAACTCCCACTTGACCTCATGCCAATTGGCTACATATCTAAGTCCCATCTTCTCAAGGTGGGCTTCAATCTTTTGCTGGCCTAATGGCTTTGTCAGTGGGTCTACCACATTGTCTGTGGAGTCGACTCTCTTAACCTCGACATAATCTTTTTTGAGGTAATCACGGATCAGATGGAATCGCCGTTCGATGTGCTTGGACTTCTGGTGAGATCTTGGCTCCTTAGTTAAGGCTTTGGCACCATTATTGTCGCAATAAAGAGGGATGGCATCTAATGACATCACTCCAAGCTCCGCGGCAAACTTCTTGTACCAGAATACCTCTTTCATAGCTTTCGATGCAGCAATATACTCTGCCTCCATGGTGGAATCAGTAATCACCGTCTGCTTGGAACTCTTCCAGCTAACTGCACCATCATTGCAAATGAACAGACTCTCAGATGTCGACTTTTGATCATCTATATCAGACATAAAGTCTGAGTCTGTATATCCCTGAATCTGGAGTTCTCCATTCCCAAAGACTAGAAACATATCCTTAGTCCTTCTCAAGTACTTAAGAATACATTTCACAGAAGTCCAATGCTCTTCGTCTGGATTCGACTGATATCTACTTGTGACATTCACAGCATGGGCTACATTAGATCGTGTACATAGCATGGCATACATGAGGCTCTCTATTGCCGAAGCATAAGGGATTTTGCTCATGCGTTTAATCTCCTCAGGTGTGCTAGGGCACATCTTCTTGGAGAGATGAATGCCATGTCTAAAAGGTACTAAACCTCTTTTGGAGTTTTTCATGCTAAATATTTTTAGCACCTCCTCTATGTACATCTTCTGTGAAAGTCCCAGCATCCTATTTGGTCTACCTCTATAGACCTTAATACCCAGTATAAAGGATGCCTCTCCTAGATCTTTCATAGAGAACTCCTTAGATAACCATATTTTAACTGAGGTCAACATGAAAATGTCATTCTCAATTAGGAGGATGTCATCTACGTACAATACGAGGAAAACAACTACGCTCCCACTAACTTTTTTGAACACATATGGTTCCTCCTCATTCTTGATGAAACCAAATATTTTGATCACATCATTGAAATGAGTATTCCAGCTCCGAGATGCTTGCTTAAGTCCATAAATGGACCTTTGCAACATGCAGACCTTGTGATCATCATCACTGGATGTGAAATCAAGTGGCTGTTCCATATAGATATCTTCCTCAAGATGTCCATTTATGAATGTCGTTTTCATGTCCATCTGTCATATTTCATAATCGAAATAGGCTGCAACAGCAAGCAATGTGCAGATGGATTTTAGCATGGCTACAGGCGAGAAGGTTCCTGATAGTTAATGCCTTCGCGCTGACTATAACCTTTCGCTACGAGCCTAGCCTTGAATGTCTCTACATTCTCATCTGCACCTATCTTTCTCTTGAAGATCCATTTACACCCAATAGGTACAATACCTTTAGGTGGATCAACCAAGGTCCAGATTTGGTTTGAGTGCATTGAGTCAATTTCTGATCTCATTGCCTCTAACCATTTCTCAGAGTCGATATCTGATATCGCCTCGTCATAGGTCTTGGGATCATCACGATGAGCCTCATTTCCTGTGAGGAATATTTCCTCTACATCCTCCTGTATAGTACCTAAGTACCTTTCAGGAGGACGAAAAACCCTAGTCGATCTACGAGGTGGAAGAAGTTGTGTTAGGACTAGTTCTAATTGATTGGGTTCCTCAGGTTCTTCAGCTCGTTGCTCTTGGGAGACATTCTCCTTGAGCTTAATTATTCTTCCGATGCCACCATCTTGAATAAACTATTTTTTAAAAAAAATAGCATTTCGACTCACAATCACATTGTGATCTTCCAAAATATAGAAATAGTTTCCTAATGACTCTTTAGGATATCCTATGAATTGATCTCTAAAAGATCTGAATTCTAACTTGTCCACTTGCTGTCTCTTGACATGAGCCAGACAACCCCAAATTTTGAGATGATTCAGACTTGGCTTCTTACCATGCCATATCTCATATGGTGTGTTGGTGCAAAAATCCGCCTGCACCGGAGAAGCTGGAGTTATGGGGGTCGCGGTCGCCGCTGGGACCTGCAAAAGAAGTCTAAACCAGAGGTGGGGTTGCTCCGGCAAGACCCTTCGATGCTCAAGTCAGTTCTCTGCCTCAACAAGAATGGAGTGCTCGAACAAAAATTTTAGCAGAGTTTCTAGGTAAAAAGAGAGCTTATAGTATAACGTATCTGGGGCCCCTTTTATAGGCGAAAGAGGGCAACTGATTGATAGCGATATCTGTAACCGTCTCGCAGTGGGCTGCCAGAGTCAGGCAGAGTTTGTTGCGAAGAGTAGTGGAGTGGGATCGTGGCCACCGTCGGGATGTGCCACATAGAGTCTGTTGCGGGTAGTGGAACGGCGTCCGTTGTCGCGACACGCCAGGAGGTGGGAGGAATCGCACGGTATCCATCACAGGGAGTGGAGCAGAATCGTGGTCATTATGGTGATCTGCCAGGGAGTGATAAAGCCGTGCGGAATCCATCGCAGGAGGTGGAGCAGTGTCGTGGCATTCACTGCGGCCTGCCAGGGAGTGATGGAGCCATGCGAAATCTGTTGCAGGAGGTGGAATAGGGTTGTGGCTGTTGCTGCGGCCTACCAGTGGGCCCAGGCCTGTCGATCGAAGTCCAGCTGGAGTGTCTGGCGGGGAGAGGTGGCTAGCCACCCGTCTGAGAGGAGCTCAGAGTCTGGCTCCCGTAGGAGTCCGGATGAGGTCTTCTTGCAGCCAGAGTTGGGGACGAGATCCGGTTCCCATAGGAGTCCGGGTAGAGTGTTTCTACGAAGTCCGGCTCTCGTAAGAGTCCGGATGGAGTCTACCTGTAATTACAGTTGAGGGTGAAGTCCGGCTCCCGTAGGAGTCCGGACAAAGTTTACCTGCAATTGGAGTCATGGGCGGAATCCGTCTTCCGTAGGAGTCCAGATGAAGTCTGTCGGTAGTTGAAGTCGTGGGCGAAGTCTGGCACCCTTAGGAGTCCAGATGGAGTCTTCCCGTAGTCGGAGCTGGAGATGGAGCCCGGCTCCCATGGGAGTCCAGGGGAAGCCTTCCAGTAGTTGAGGTCGGGGATGAAGTCCGGCTCCCGTAGGAGTCCGGACTAAGTTTGCCTGTTGCTGGAGTCGGAGATGCAATCTGGCTCCCGTGGGAGTCCGATCGAAATCCACCAGCAATCAAGGTCAGGGACAAAGTCCGGCTCCCGTAGGAGTCCGGGCGGAGTTTACTTGTAAGTGAAGTCATGGGAGGAGCTCGGCTCCCGTAGGAGTCTGGGTGAAGTCTTCCACAGTCGAGGCTGAGGACGGAGCCCGGCTCCCATGGGAGTCCGGGTGAAGCCTTCCAGCAGTTGAGGTTGGGGATGAAGTCCGGCTTCCGTAGGAGTCCGGATGAAGCTGCCTGTAGCTAGAGTCAGAGATGAGATCTGGCTCCCGTAGGAGTCCAGTCGAAGTCCACCTGCAATCAAGGTCAGGGATGAAGTTCGGCTCCCATAGGAGTCCGGGCGGAGTTTACCTGTAAGTGAAGTCATGGGCGGAGCTCGGCTCCCGTAAGAGTTCGGGCAAAGTCTTCCAGCAGTTGAGGTTGGGGATGAAGTCCGGCTCCTGTAGGAGTCCGGACGAAGTCGGCAGGTGAAGTCATGGGCGGAGTTCAGCTCCCGTAGGAGTCTGGGCGAAGCCTACCTACAATTAAAGTCAGGGGCGAGGTCTGGCTCCCGTAGGAGTCTGGATGGAGTTTACCCATAAGTGAAGTCGTGGGCGGAGCTCGGCTCCTGTAGGAGTCCGGGTGAAGTCTTCCCGCAGTCGAGGCTGAGGATGGAGCTTGGCTCTCATGGGAGTCCGGGTGAAGCCTTCCAGCAGTTGAGGTTGGGGACGAAGTTCGGCTCCCGTAAGAGTCCGGACGAAGCCTGCCTGTAGCTGGAGTCGGAGACAAGATCTGGCTCCCATAGGAGTCCGGTCGAAGTCCACCTGCAATCAAGGTCAGGGACGAAGTCCGGCTCCCGTAGGAGTCGGGTGGAGTTTACCCGTAAGTGAAGTCGTGGGCGGAGCTCGACTCCCGTAGGAGTTCGGGCGAAGTCTTCCCACAGTCGAGGCTGAGGACGGAGCCTGGCTCCCATGGAAGTCTGGGTGAAGCCATCCAGCAGTTGAGGTTGGGGACGAAGTCCGGCTCCCGTAGGAGTCCGGACGAAGCCTGCCTATAGCTGGAGTCGGAGATGAGATCTGGCTCCCGTAGGAGTCCGGTCGAAGTCCACCTGCGATCAAGGTCAGGGACGAAGTCTGGCTCCCGTAGGAGTCCGGGCGGAGTTTACCTGCAAGTGAAGTCGTGGGCGGAGCTCGGCTCCAATAGGAGTCTAGGCGAAGTCTTCCAGCAGTTGAGGTTGGAGACGAAGTCGGCTCCCGTAGGAGTCCGGATGAAGCCTGCCTGTAGCCGGAGTCGGAGACGAGATCTGGCTCCCGTAGGAGTCCGATCGAAGTCCACCTGCAATCATGGTCAGGGATGAAGTTCGGCTCCCATAGGAGTCCGGGCGGAGTTTACCTGTAAGTGAAGTCATGGGCAGAGCTCGGCTCCCGTAAGAGTCCGGGCAAAGTCTTCCAGCAGTTGAGGTTGGGGATGAAGTCCGGCTCCCGTAGGAGTCCGGACGAAGTCAGCAGGTGAAGTCGTCGGTGGAGTTCGGCTCTCGTAGGAGTCCGGGCGAAGTGTTCCAGCAGTTAAGGTTGGGGATGAAGTCCGGCTCCCGTAGGAGTCCGGATGAAGCCTGCTTGTAGCTGGAGTCGGAGATGAGATCTGGCTTTCGTAGGAGTCCGATCGAAGTCCACCTGCGATCAAGGTCAGCGATGAAGTCTGGCTCCCATAGGAGTCCGGGCAGAGCTTACCTGTAAGTGAAGTCGTGGGCGAAGCTCTGCTCCCGTAGGAGTCTGGGCGAAGTCTTCCAGCAGTTGAGGTTGGGGACGAAGTCCGGCTCCCGTAGGAGTCCGGACGAAGCCTGCCTGTAGCTGGAGTCGGAGATGAGATCTGGCTCCCGTAGGAGTCCGGTCGAAGTCCACCTACAATCAAGGTCAGGGACGAAGTCCGGCTCCCATAGGAGTCCGGGCGAAGTTTACCTGTAAGTGAAGTCGTGGGCGGAGCTCGGCTCCCGTAGGAGTCGGGCAAAGTCTTCCAGCTGTTGAGGTTGGGGATGAAGTCCGGCTCCCGTAGGAGTCTGGACGAAGTCGGCAGGTGAAGTCGTGGGTGGAGTTCAGCTCCCGTAGGAGTCCGGGCGAAGTCTTCCAGCAATTGAGGTTGGGGACGAAGTCCGGCTTCTGTAGGAGTCCGGACGAAGTCAGCAGGTGAAGTCGTGGGCGGAGTTCGGCTCCCGTAGAAGTCCGGGCGAAGCCTACCTGCAATTAAAGTCAGGGCGAGGTCCGGCTCCTGTAGGAGTCCGACGTCGTGAAGAATCCGGTCGACACTGGCGGGGTCCTGCCCGTCGACAAAACTTGGGAGTGTGGTGGAGGCTGGCCGCCTGGTAGGTTTGAAGTGACATTGCCGGAGGTCGGAAGTCGGTTGGATCCCCGGAGGGTCACTCCCACCACGAACTTCGGCTGGGGGGATATTTTATACCCAACACCAGTCCCCCTACTTCCGAGTTCGAATTTTGAATAAAGGTAGTACAGAGAGATTTTCGCAGTCGAAGTTGTCTCCTTGAATCCTGTGCACGATCGCCCCCAGATATTTTGGGCATTAAATGCGCGCGTGCTGGAGTCTTTTGAATCGGGGTGATTCGAAGGGACCTTTCGAATTCCTGCTGGTACGTTGGCCTAGGTACGTGCAGTAATGGGTCGTCAGTTGTCAGCCACTTTTATCCGCCTATCATGGCGAGTGGGACATGTGTCGGGCGTGGGTCGGCCTGAGGGGATTCGCGATCATTATGGTGCCGGATCCCAGGGTCTATTTAAACCCGCCCTTCGCCTGAAAGCTCTATCGGTATCTGCCTCTTCTTCGAGAGCCCTGACCCTCCTTGGCATCTTCTTTGGCCCTAGGCATCCTTCGAGTCATCCCTGTCCTCGCCCCTCTGCATCCTTCAGCGCGATCTAGGTTAGTCCCGGAACCTTCGTTCTTCTTCTTGCCATTTAGGGTCCTTTTCTCCTCCATTTTCTTCTGTCGCATTCCTCTGATTTGGTCTTCTGTAACCCCTCATCCCTGTCCCACCTGATTTCTTCGAGATCTTTAGGGTCTCTGTTTGAAATCATTCAAAATGTCTTCCGGCACCTCTGCCTCTAGCAGTTCGGGAGTTCTTCCACCTCAGCCCCCCAGGACCCCCATTCTATAGACGAACCCACATCTGGGGTTGGGCTTCGCCCGATTTTTGCACCGGGTGCCGTTCCCTGCTCCCTGACTCCGGATGAACTCCTACTGATAAGGGTTCAGTATGGGGTTCCTTCGGAGTACGACTTGGAGCTTCCTGGCCCCTCTAATCGGGATAGCACTCCCCCACCCGATCATTTCTATCTGTATCAGGAGGTGTT
Organism: Elaeis guineensis; assembly: GCF_000442705.2. Taxonomy (NCBI): domain Eukaryota; kingdom Viridiplantae; phylum Streptophyta; class Magnoliopsida; order Arecales; family Arecaceae; genus Elaeis; species Elaeis guineensis. The sequence goes on along the minus strand of NC_026001.2, from coordinate 36,420,299 downwards.
TCATGCCGGACTCCGACTTCTGCTTTCGCCCTTTGTCGTCGCCTTTCTTCACTTCTTAGATATCTCTTTAGCTTCAGTTGCTCCGAATTTCTTTAGGTTTTTGATAGGGTTCCTTTCCCTTTGCCACGTAGTCGAAGTTCAGCCATCCCTTTCTTTGTTTAGGCATTTCTACACTTTAAGTGTCACCCTTCGACGAAGGACTGGTGGTATTTCTCCCTCCAGTTTGGCAAGAAGGGGTTGCTGAAAGGTGCTCCCTCTTCAATCCACAACTGGAAGGGGAAATACCTCTTCGTCCACTGCCTGACCTTGAGGCTAGGCCTGCCCCCTTGGGGCTCTCTGAGGGACTCTGTCCGCTGGGCTCCCAGCCTGGGGGAGGATGACCTTCAGGCCGCCCAAAAGCTTCTTGACTATTCCGCTCCTTCCCTTCCCAACCTTCTGAGGGAGTAATTTTTGTTCAACATCGGCTTGAGCCCCAGGATCCTGTGAGTATTTCATCTTTTCTCTTCTCTTCTTTTCTTCCGTCCTCCTTCTTTCTCTTTTTTTTTTTTTTTTTTGCATGTCACTTCTTCCTTTTTACCCCATTATTGATTTTTGTTTTTTTTTTTTTTTTGCATGTCACTTCTTCCTTTTTACCCCATTACTGATTTTCGATTTTTTTTTGTTAGGAATGGACGCCGAAGCAGCACGGATGCTCGCCAGGGGCCTCAAGGCCCACAAAAGAAAAGGTGCCATGGCCTTCAGATCAGCAAAGAAGGCCAGAGTGGAGGAGATGAGCTCAGTCGCGCCCGTCCAAGCGGCTCCCACGGTCGACGTTCCCTCAGACTCCGAGCCACCGGCCCCCCAGGCCTCTTCAAGGAGTCCACCGACTGGGGCTCCCATTTTGGGGGTCTGTTCCATGGAGGTGCCCAGAGTCGAGAGGGGGATGAGAAGGAAGTCGGTTGCCCGTAGGGGGAGTAGCCACCGAGCCACTGTTGAAGAGTCCTTGGTTCTGAAGAAGAGCCAGAGAATCCCTTCAATGACAGGGACTTGATCAAGCGGTTGATCGACGGCTGCATTCTGCCTGAAGTCATCGAGAGGATTGACCGCACCGATCCTGAACAAAGGGTTTGGGACTCCCTAGAGTCCTTTCTCGAGGTAAACAAATCTTCATTTAATTGGCCTTTCGACCCTTGTTCTGATCCCCTAGCCGCCCTTGCAGATTGGGCACCAGCTCCTTGCCAACATCGAGGCGACGAACCGGGCGAGGAGGGACATCATCCAAGCGGAGGAGCATCGCCAGGCGGAAGTCGCTCATCTCAAAGAAAAGGCCGCCAAAGTAGTTACCCTCCAAGAGGCCCTGGAGAAAGAAAAACAGGCCCGGGAGGAAGAGAAGCAGACCTCAGAGGAGACGATGAGAAAGGCGGAGGCTGAGGTCGCCAATTTGGCGGAGTAGATTCTGGTCCTGGTCTCGGAGGCCAGGGTTCTTGCGGTAGAGGAGTTCAAGACCTCCATGGAGATGAGGGACCTAAACATCCGATTCGGCCAGGAAGCGTTCATCAAGGGGTTCGAGCTCTACCAGGAGAAGGTGGCCAGGAAATTTCTCGAGCTCGACCTCACTTCTTGGGCGAGGAGTCTGAAGATGAGGCCGGTCTCTCTCCTGCCGCTACTACTGCCGCAGCCCCCCTTCCAGGGACACCGAGCTCCCCAACTCCTACCGCAGAGGTCTAAGACCTCCGACCTTGTATTTTTCTTTTATTGCAATTTTTCTTTTTCTTTTTGTCTCTAAGAAACATTCAATCAATAAAGTTGAATTTCTCATCGTGGATGGCTTCTCCTTCCTTCCTTCCCCCTTTTTATTTTTCTTTCTGCGATGAGACGCGCCTTGACACTTTTATCTCCCGATGGTAGTGTCCTGCCGAAGCACTTCCTTGCCCTTGGAGATTCCGCTGAAGTCCACGATCCAGCGGTTGAAGAAGGAAGTTCTTCATTTGACAAAAAGGTCAAAGAAGATGGAAGGCGAGCTTCGCAGGTTGAGGGAGGGTTACTCTGAAGCCACCTCGGAGGCCACCCGCTTTCAGAATCTCCACGTGAAAAGGATCATGGAGTACCGTCAGAGGAAGGCGACTTCACGAAGGAGCTTGAGGAACACAGGAAGAGTGCCAGCGATCGAATTTGGGCTCAAGCTGCCAAGATCAGTGCTCTAAGGATGGAACTGTCAGCTGCGCAGGAGAGGATTGGCCATCTGAAGGGAAGTTCATCTCGGCTCTTGGCTCGGGTCGATGGCGATCGGGAGTGGTCGAAGAAGGTCTCCGACCTTCAGCAGCAGCTTCAAGATGTCGAGGTGGGTTACGACACGCATCAGGCCGGCTGGCGCAGGCAGTGGATGAATACAAAGGAGACTCAGGGTGGCGACCGATGAAGTTGCCCGTCTTCAAGGGTAGCTGGCTGGCAGGGTTCAGCTTGCTTCCGCTCGGGATTCTAGCAAACTCCAGTCCCTGAGAAGAACTGCAGAAGAGCTTTCTATCGCCCTTGGGGGGAGGACAGCCGAGCTGCAGCAACTGAAGATCCAGCTGGCATGTGAGCAGCAGGCCGTCAAGGACGCGGAGGCAGAATCCGAGGTCCTGAGAAAGAGGCATCGAGAGGCAGAGAACGAAAGCCAGTGACTCCGTCGGGTGCTCCAGGATGTGTTGCTGAAAAAGAGAGAGCTAGAAGAAGAAGTTGAAAATCTGAGGCAGTCCTGGATAAGGGTTGAAGCAGATAATTCGAGGTCGGAAGGAGCAGAGCTTTCCTAGGGCTCTTTTTGGCCTTCCATCTTTCCATGCATACATTTTCTCTTTTGTTGTTTTGTTTTATTCTTGTGGTTTTGCCTTTCTTCCTTTGGCCTTCAGGGCTTCGTGGTGCATATTTCGTAAATGGAATGAAAAAGAGATTTTGTGTTACCTCATCCACATATTGTATTAAGTTATCACCCGCCGAACTTCTTTTGTCTTTTGACTTGTCCGATGTTGACGTCGTTTGGAGGTGCCCAGTCATCACCATGCTGATTTGCTTTTCTTGTCATCCATGGCGTAGGCTCGAGCTCGATGGTCCGAACTCCGCATTACCTTGAAGGGGTCATTATTTTTCTGACCTGTGTCGAGAGCCTTCTTAGAGGCCGGGGATGTTTGGTAGGAACTTTCCGTCTTTGGTGTGGTTTATTTTTCATCTGTAGCCGATGTAATTCATCGCTTTCCTTTTTAACTTTCCTCCTCTTTTCTGAGCGAGGGTCCTTCCCTTGCTTTTTGTGGGGTCGCGTAGAAGTGTAGAGGTGCCATTGAGGGGACTTTTCCCTTTATCCAATTTTGTTGGGCGGCCAAGTTTTTGTCATCGTCGGGATGAGGTTCTCCTTCTATTCTTGACGTAGTCGATCTTAGCTCAGGTTAGGATGAGGTTCTCATCCTGTTCTCAATGGGGCTGTGGGGGCACATAAGGGTCGTTGCAAGGGCCTCTCCTCCCATCCGGTCTAAAAGAATAGGACCTTCGACTTTGCTCATGTTAGGGCGAGGTTCTCCTCTGTCCCTAACATGGCTGTGGAGACGCATGTGGGCGCTGTTCGGCCTCTCCCCCATCCGATCTAAGAGAAATCAGGCCTTCGACTTTGCTCATGTTAGGGCGAGGTTCTCCTCCTGTCCCTAACATGACTGTGGGGGCACATTAGGGCGTTGTAGGGCCTCTCCCCCCATCCGATCTAAAAGAACCGGGCCTTTGACTTTGCTCGTGTTAGGGCGAGGTTCTCCTCCTATCCCTAACATGGCTGTGGGGGCACATTAGGATGTTGTAGGGCCTCTCCCCCCATCCGATCTAAAAGAACCGGGCCTTTGACTTTGCTCGTGTTAGGATGAGGTTCTCCTCCTGTCCCTAACATGGCTGTGGGGGCGCATAAGGGCATTGTAGGCCTCTCCCCCCATCCGATCTAAAAGAATCGGGCCTTTGACTTTGCCTAAGTTAGGGTGAGGTTCTCCTCCTGTCCCTAACGTGGCCCTGGGGGCACTCAAGGGCCGTTATATGGGCCTCTCCCCCTATCCGATCATAAAATAATCAGACTTTTATTTTGCTCATGTTAGGACGAGGTTCTCCTCCCATTCCTAACATGACCATGGGGGCACCTAAGGGCCGTTATATGGGCCTCTCTCCTGATCCGATCTTAAAATAATCGAACTTTATTTTGCTCATGTTAGGATGAGGTTCTCCTCCTGTTCCTAACATGACCTTGTTTTGACTGTTTGAAGGGGTTATCCCCAATAGTAACAAGTCCGTGCCAAAAGGGAAAGACATGCAAAGTCGAAAGGAATTTTGATTCAGAGCAAAGTCATTAGTAACATATTTACAGGTTTTTCAAGTCCCATGGTCGTGGAGGGTCTGCTCCTCCTTGAGGTCCTCCGGTGACGGAGTTGATGGTCCCGATTGGAGGCCGATCTCTGGGCTGCTCCTCCCTCCTTTGCGGTTCAAGTTACGGCAGGGCCCTTGGCCGATCCTCTCTACCTTCAGGTCCGCGTCGAATGAACCTGTCGAGTCGACCCCGTCTGATAAGCTCCTCGATCTCGTCCCAGAGCTGAATGCACTCCTCTGTATCGTGGCTGTGGTCACGATGGTAGAGGCAGAACTTGTTAGGATTGTGCTTCCCACGGTGTGTGCGCATCCTTTTCGGCCTTGGCAGCTGCTCCCTGACCTCCATCAGCACTTGGGTTTTCGAGGCATTGAGGGGGGCATAGTTGCAGAATCTTCCCGGTGGAGAACCCCACCGGACTCCACGGTCCGAACTTCTCTGCCTACATACCCGGGGAGGAGTATGGACACGCTTGTGCCCGGGAGGAGTTCGAGAACGTGGCTGAGCTTCTCTCGACCCTTTTTCGACTGCGGGCTTACTCGAGTCTCCCACCTGCCGTTCTCTCGTAGTCTCCTCATCCTTCATTTTGAAGGCTTCTTCCACTCGGGCGTACCCTTCGGCCCGAGCCAACAGATCAGCAAAATCCCTGGGGTACTTCTTCTCCAGAGAGAACAAAAGGTCATTCTTCTGAAGGCCGCCCTTCAGAGCGGCCATTGCTACCGACTGGTCCAAGTTCCGGACCTCCAGCACGGCGACATTGAAATGATTGATGTAGGCTCGAATGGACTCCCCCTCCCTCTGCTTGATATTGATGAGGGACTCTGAATGCTTCCGGAGGCACCGGCTGCTAACAAAATGGGCCACAAATTGGTGGCTCATCTGATCGAAGGAAAAGATGGTACCTGACTTCAGCATCGAGTACCAGTTTCTCGCCGCTCCCTTCAAGGTGGATGGGAAGGCTCGGCATAGAATGGCGTCGGGTGCGCCATGAAGCAGCATCATCATCCGAAAAGCCTCCAGATGATCAACCGGGTCCGAAGTCCCATCGTAGCTTTCAAACTGGAGGAGTTTGAAGTTTGGCGGGATCAGTTCCTGCATGATCATTTGAGAAAAGGGAGGGTCAGTACAAATATTCTCACCATAATCGGGGGGAGCGTGGCAGACTTCTTCGATCCGCCGGTTCATCTCCTGGAGCCTCCGGTCTAGGAAATCCTCGTGACTACGGGTCTCGAGGGTCCTTTGGCAGAATGGGGGTAGAGATCTTCCAGGGGTGGAGTCGTGGTCGGATTGGGGGCTTTCCACCCTTGGATTCGTCTTTCCAGGAAAGACTGGGCAGCTGGCCCAAGTGGCCCATCCCACCATCGGATTTTGGAGTTCTGGCGATGCTCTTTCCAACCGCACCGATGCCTGCGGCTGCTGCTGCTGTTGCATGGCCTGCACAGCTTCAGTGAGGCCCCTAACTTGCTGCGCCAGTAGGTCAAATTGCTCCATGCCAACTGCCATTGCCGGAGGAGGAGGTAGAGGCTGGGAGACTGGAGGTGAGGCCAGAGCCTGAGATCTGGCCGCAGAGGCCGTGGATCACCGTGTGGATGCTTTGCGGGGAGGCATCGGGCGAAGATCAAGTGGGAGAAGGAGGAGTGGATGTCAGAGAAGATGATCAGAGGCGGTCCCGTTGAGCGCTCCTTTAAGAACAAGGGTACTGCGAAGGTTCAACCCCTTCCTCTAGCGCCAATCCTGTTGGTGCAAAAATCTGCCAGCACTGGAGAAGCTGGAGTTGTGGGGGTCGCGGTCGCCGTCAGGACCTGCAAAAGAAGTCTAAACCAGAGGTGGGGTTGCTCCGATAAGACCCTCCGACGCTCAAGTCAGTTCTCTGCCTCAACAAGAATGGAGTGCTCGAACGAAAATTTTAGCAGAGTTTCTAGGTAAAAAGAGAGCTTATAGAATAACATATCTGGGGCCCCCTTTTATAGGCGAAAGGGGGCAACAGACTGATAGCGATATCTGTAATTGTCTGACAGTGGGCTACCCAGAGTCAGGCGGAGTTTGTTGCGAAGAGTAGTGGAGTGGGATCGTGGCCATCGCCGGGACGTGCCACGTAGAGTCTGTTGCGGGTAGTGGAACGGCATCCGTTGTCGCGACTCGCCAGGAGGGGGGAGGAATCGTGCGGTATCCATCATAGGGAGTAGAGCAGAATCATGATCATTATGGCGATCTACCAGGAAGTGATGAAGCCACATGAAATCCATCGCAGGAGGTGGAGCAGTATCGTGGCCGTCACTGCGGCCTGCCAGGGAGTGATGGAGCCGCGCAAAATCTATTGCAGGAGGTGGAGTAGGGTCGTGGCTGTTGCTGCGGCCTAACAGTGGGCCCAAGCCTGTCGATCGAAGTCTGGCTGGAGTGTCTGGCGGGGAGTGGTGGCTAGTCACTCGTCTGAGAGGAGCTCGGAGTTCGGCTCCCATAGAAGTTCGGATGAGGTCTTCTTGCAGCCAGAGTTAGGGATGAGACCCAGTTCCCGTAGGAGTCTGGGTAGAGTCTTCCTGCAATTTAAGTCAGGTGCGAAGTCTGGCTCCCGTAGGAGTCCGGACGGAGTCTACCTGCAATTGCAGTTGAGGGTGAAGTCCGGCTCCCGTAGGAGTCTGGATGAAGTTTACCTGCAATTGGAGTCGTGGGCAGAATTCGTCTCCCGTAGGAGTCCGGATGAAGTCTGCCTGCAGTTGAAGTCATGGGCGAAGTCCGGCTCCCGTAGGAGTCCGGACGGAGTCTTCCCATAGTCGGAGCTGAGGACGGAGCCCGGCTCCCATGGGAGTCTGAGGGAAGCCTTCCAGCAGTTGAGGTCGGGGACGAAGTCCGGCTCTCGTAGGAGTCCGGACTAAGTCTGCCTGTAGCTGGAGTCGGAGACGCGATCTGGCTCCCGTAGGAGTCCGGTCGAAATCCACCTGCAATCAAGGTAGGGATGAAGTCCAGCTCTCATAGGAGTCCGGGCGGAGTTTACTTGTAAGTGAAGTCATGGGCGGAGCTCGGCTCCCATAGGAGTCCGGGCGAAATCTTTTCGCAGTCGAGGCTGAGGATGGAGCCTGGCTCCCATGGGAGTCCGGGTGAAGCCTTCCAGTAGTTGAGGTTGGGGATGAAGTCCGGCTCCCGTAGGAGTCCGGACGAAGCCTTCCAGTAGTTAGTTTCTTACCATGCCATATCTCATATGGTGTGGTAGGAACGATTTTAGAGGAAATCCTATTCAATACATATATTGCTGTCATGAGACAATATCCCCAAAGAAACTCAGGGAGGTCCATGAAGCTCATCATGGAACGGACCATATCTAATAGGGTCCAATTTTTTCATTCTGAAATCCCATTGAGTTGTGACGTTCCAGGTGGAGTCCATTGAGAGACTATGCCATTATCCTTAAGATAGTCTAGGAACTCCCGACTAAGGTATTCACCTCCTCAATCTGATCGAAGGACCTTAATGAGCTTTTTTATTTATTTTTCTACTTCATGTCTGAATTCTTTGAACCTTTCAAAGGCTTCAGACTTGTGTTTGATTAGAAACACATACCCATACCTAGACATATCATTGGTAAAGGTAATGAAGTAGACATAGTTGCCTCTAGCTGGCACATCAAATGGGCTGCACACATTCGTATGTACTAGGGCAAGTAGGTCTGTGGCCTTTTCCCCATGTCCCACAAAAGGGAGGTTGGTCATTTTGCTTTGAAGGCATGGTTCACAAACTGGATATGACTCAAAAGTCAACGGACTCAATAGCTCAGATTTCTCCAATTTGTTAACCCTGTCTTCCGCTATATGACCTAGCCTTAGGTGCCACAGATACCTATCATTTAGACTATCTTTAGGCCTTTTAATTCCTATGGCATTCAAATTTTGCTCGATGTTAAATACAGATACATTAATATGTAGCTGATAGAGACCGTTAATAAGAAAACCATTTGCAACTTTATTATTTTCATAAAATATGTTACAATGGTCCTTATAAAAGCTAATCACATAGCCTTCTTGTGCTAAACATGAAACAGAAATCAAATTTCTGCTTGTTGTAGGCACATAATAACAATCTTTAAGAAATAAATCTTCCAGCAGTTGAGGTTGGGGATGAAGTCCGGCTTCCGTAGGAGTCCGGACGAAGCCTGCATGTAGCTGGAGTCGGAGACGAGATCTGGCTCCCGTAGGAGTCCGATCGAAGTCCACCTGCGATCAAGGTCAGGGACGAAATCCGGCTCCCATAGGAGTTCGGGTGGAGTTTACCTGTAAGTGAAGTCATGGGCGGAGCTCGGCTCCCGTAGGAGTCCGAGCGAAGTCTTCCAGCAGTTGAGGTTGGGGATGAAGTTCGGCTCCCGTAGGAGTCCGGACGAAGCCTGCCTGTAGCTGGAGTCGGAGACGAGATCTGGCTCTCGTAGGAGTCCGGTCGAAGTCCACCTGCAATCAAGGTCAGGGACGAAGTTCGGCTCCCATAGGAGTCCGAGCGAAGTTTACCTGTAAGTGAAGTCATGGGCGGAGCTAGGCTCTCGTAGGAGTCCGGGCGAAGTCTTCCAGCAGTTGAGGTTGGGGCTGAAGTTCGGCTCCTGTAGGAGTCCGGATGAAGTCGGCAGGTGAAGTCATGGGCGGAGTTCGGCTCCCGTAGGAGTCCGAGCGAAGTCTTCCAGCAGTTGAGGTTGGGGATGAAGTCCGACTCCCGTAGGAGTTCGGACGAAGTCCGACTCCCGTAGAAGTTCGGACGAAGCCTGCCTGTAGCTGGAGTCGGAGACGAGATCTGGCTCCCCTAGGAGTCCGGTCGAAGTCCACCGACGATCAAGGTCAGGGACGAAGTCCGGCTCCCGTAGGAGTCCCGATGGAGTTTACCTGTAAGTGAAGTCGTGGGCGGAGCTCGGCTCCTGTAGGAGTCCGGGCGAAGTTTTCCTGCAGTTGAGGTTGGGGACGAAGTCCGGCTCCCGTAGGAGTCCGGACGAAGCCTACCTATAGCTGGAGTCGGAGATGAGATCTGGCTCCCATAGGAGTCCGATCGAAGTCCACCTGCAATCAAGGTCAGGGACGAAGTCCGGCTCCCGTAGGAGTCCAGGCGGAGTTTACCTGTAAGTGAAGTCGTGGGTGGAACTTGGCTCCCGTAGGAGTCCGGGCGAAGTCTTCCAGCAGTTGAGGTTGGGGATGAAGTCTGACTCCTGTAGGAGTCCGGACGAAGTCGGCAGGTGAAGTCATCGACGAAGTTCGGCTCCCGTAGGAGTCCGAGCGAAGTCTTCCAGCAGTTGAGGTTGGGGACAAAGTCCGGCTCTCGTAGGAGTCTGGACGAAGTCGGCAGGTGAAGTCGTGGGCGGAGTTCGGCTCCCATAGGAGTCCGGGTGAAGCCTACCTGCAATTAAAGTCAGGGGCGAGGTCCGGCTCCCGTAGGAGTCAGGACGTCGTAAAGAATCCGGTCGATGCTGGCGGGGTCCTACCCGTCGGCAAAACTTGGGAGTGTGGCAGAGGCTCGGCCGCCTGGGAGGTTTGAAGAGACATTGCCAGAGGTCGGAAGTCGGTTGGATCCCCGGAGGGTCACTCCCGCCACGAACTTCGGCTGGGGGGGTATTTTATACCCAACATGGTGTGGTAGGAACAGTTTTAGATGGAACCTTATTCAATACATATATTACTGTCATGAGATAATATCCTCAAAGAAATTCAAGGAGGTCCATGAAGCTCATCATGGAACGGACCATATCTAATAGGGTTTGATTTCTCCGTTCTGAAATCCCGTTGAGTTGTGGCATTTCAGGTGGAGTCCATTGAGAGACTATGCCATTATCCTTAAGATAGTCTAGAAACTTTCGACTAAGGTATTCAGCTCCTCGATCTGATCAAAGAACCTTAATGGACTTTCCTGTTTGTTTTTCTACTTTATGTCTGAATTCTTTGAACCTTTCAAAGGCTTCAGACTTGTGTTTCATTAGAAACACATACCCGTGCCTAAATATATCATCGGTAAAGGTAATGAAGTAGACATAATTGCCTCTAGCCGGCACATCAAATGGGCCGCATACATCCATATGTACTAGGGCAAGTAGGTCTATGGCCCTTTCCCCATGTCCTACAAAAGGAAGTTTGATCATTTTACCTTGAAGGCATGATTCACAAACTGGATATGACTCGAAAGTCAATGGACTCAACAGCCTAAATTTCTCCAATTTGTTAACCCTGTCTTCCGCTATATGACCTAGCCTTAGGTGCCACAGATACCTATCATTTAGACTATCTCTAGGCCTTTTAATTCCTATGGTATTTACATTTTACTCGATATTAAATACAGATACATCAATATGTAGCTGATAGAGACCGTTAATAAGAAAATCATTTGCAACTTTATTATTTTCATAAAATATGTTACAATGGTCCTTATGAAAGCTAATCACATAGCTTTCTTGTACTAAACATGAAACAGAAATCAAATTCCTGCTTGCTGCAGGTACATAATAATAATCTCTAAGAAATAAATCTAATCCTAACGGTAATCATAGAGGGTAGGTTCCCATGGCCACAGCAGTAACTCTTGCTCTATTTCCGATGCATAGGATCATCTCCCCATCCCTCAGCCTCCTGCTCTCCTCAAGACCCTGCATAGAAGTGCACAAATGAGCACTAGAACCAGAGTCAAGCACCCAACTGGATGCAGAAGAAATCGTAAGATTAGATTCTAAAATGAGCATACCTCCAGAAGGACCATCCTTCTTGTTCTTCATGGTGGCCAGGTACTAAAGACAGTTTTGCTTCCAATGGCCGTCTGATTGGCAGTGAAAATATTTTCCCTTTTCAGTAGCCTTCTTCTTCGATTCTGTCTTCTTCTTCTTCCCATCTACCTTCTGCTTCTTTGCAGACTTCTTTTTCTTTCCAAAAAATTTTCTCTTGGAAGAAGTCCGCTCCATAGTAAGAACTAAACCTTTTGAACCCTTCATAGAAAGCTCAGTCGTAACCAACATGTTCATTAACTCAGCCAAGGTACACTACATCTTATGCATATGGAAGTTCGTAATGAACTGACCATATGCATCTAACAAGGACTGAAGGATCATATCAATCTGAAAATCCTTGTCTAAGATGATATCGAGCTTCTCAAGCTCCTCAAGATCCTTGATCATTGTCAAACAATGATCTTGGACTGACTGCCCATCATGCATTTTAGCCTTAAAAGATCTTTGACAGACTTGATACTTGGCTGTGCAACTTTGTTCACCAAACAACTCTTGTAGGTGAGCCAACATTTGGCAGGTAGTCAAAATATTCTCATATTGGCGCTGCAAGTCATCAGACATTGGACCCAACATATAGTACCTTGCTTTGTTATCATCATCCATCCACTTTTTTAGAGACGCTCTCTGTTCAGCAGTCGGACGTGCTAGCAAGACAGGTGGGTCCTGGTCCAAGACATGAGTCAATTTTTTGAAACAAAGAATAATTCTGTAGTTCCTCAACCAGCCCTTGAAATTGGGTCCAGTCAATTTGTGGGTGTCTAGTATTTTGATCAGGGGGTTGGACGCAGATATATTTTCTATAGAGAGTCAACAGTTTCTAGTTAGATTTTGTAATCAAACTTAACCAATTTATTTAGGGGTTTCATTTTTAAATAAATTAGGCTCCTACTATTTTCTCAGATCCCTACACTCCCTAAGTAGAGATGTGAAAATCTTCGTTATTAGTGATTTCTAGTGGGTGGTGCGGTCTCACCGACTGGCTCACCACCTCACCTAACAGTTATTGGTGATGGGTCAACCGATGAGTGGACAACTCTTGTCCAATGATTCTCTAATCATAGTGCATTCAAAACTTGGTCTCTAATTCATGAAGCTCACCATGTCCGAAATATTGCTCCAATCCTTAGTTAAGTCAAACCCACCATTTGCACGAACTAGATTCCTGATTGGGTCCCTCACCGTATCTGAAATATTGAGCCCAACCCATCCTCTAATTCATAGCATCCAATGCCTAATAGACATGGTTGCGTCTTCCTGTGCAACTGAGCCACTGTATCCAGTCGAGAATAATCAACCCTGGGAAGGGTCCGCACATCCACAATGGTGGAAGACCTAGACTTAATATTTTCTTAGAGAGATTTGATTTAGGTTTCTTTAAACTTGACTTGACATAGTCATAACAATTATGACTAACCCAATGGCATGGGTTAGCTCGAATTGTTAGCCATCTCAAATCAGAACTGGATCAACACATATGGCCAGGTAAGTGAGATCGGTGGAAGGGATATGCCATTAACTTGACAAAAATATATTTGAGTCGAGTAGCTCTTAATTAAAAATCAGTTGGTCACATCTGCCTAACTTACCTTAGACACTAAATTATCGAACCAGAACTAATTGGGTTATCCTACAATCTAGGCTCTAACCATTGAGCTAAATTAGGTCTTAACTTGATCGAGTCACATCTAAATGTGATTTGACCTTGACCCAGACATAATCCTATTAGGCTGGTCAATTATTAGCTTTCATGATCCCACCTAACCAACTGTTGATTTGGTTTGATCAATCGCTAGACCTAATTGAGCTACCCAAGCCTGAACCCAATTTTATGAAAATGACTTAGATCTGAAATTCTCAATTTTAGATCTAATTTAATTTCATAAGCTTAATTCATTAATTAAGTCTTGGGTTCATAAACAAAATATGTAAAATAAATCCTAGGATTTCAAGATCTAGAGTTTTGCAGAAAAGTAAGTTTTGATTTCTGATTAAGGATGAACGTGCAGCACCCCTACACGTCAAAAGAACACCCATTGAATGGGAGGAGAGGGCCTTTAAATCCTACTTTGTTCTTATGATCAAACAGTCATGAGGAACACCTTAATTAGAAATATAAATTTAACTACAAAACTAGTTAGATCTAAATTTACATATCACATATACAATTTAAGATCTAACTAATACATGCTTTGCATACATCTCATGTATCAAAAATTGATCTAATTAATATGCTTTCAGATTTAATACATCACATGTAACATCTGAAAAGTAAAATTTAAATTGAACTATTCAACATAAAATTTATTCTAGACAGTTACTAGAACAATTCTACAACTAGTCTAGGCATGCAACAGATCAATTTTATGTATTATCCAAATTTTTATTTTTTATTTTTGATCTAAATATATAATATTTATATTATCAAAATTAGAGAATAAATTAGATCTAAATTATATTTTAATCTCATTAAAACATAAACTTACAAGACTCAAACTATTCCTAGTCTAGTCATGCATCTTATGCATGTTAGATCTTCTCAGATTTAATTTTAAATATTTTGATTTCAGATCCTATCATATCTGATGTGACATCTAAAATCTTTTAATATCAGATAAATTAAAATTAAAATCAGATCTAAATTAGATCTGAAACTAAGCCATCAACCTAGCTCTGATACCAGTTGAAGGAAAAACTGTCTTTTTTCTTGTAGGATCTTCCAAATTTCATCAAATTTGGGGCAGAATAATTTAAAAAAAAATTTTATCCTACATTTATTTCAGATTTAAATCTTTAGATCTAATTTTATTATTTAATATTAATTCAAAAATAAATCTAAAAATATGAGGAAACATGAAATACCTAAAGGATAATCTGATTACCCTGTAGATGATCGCAGCAAGCCTGAGGTTTTGATTTAGCCATGCAATTGTTTGGCCTCTACCAATATCCACTTAGGGAGGATCTTGATCATATTCTCCTCATAAATTTTTGCTCCAAAAATCAAAACTAAATCTGATTAGTAAGATCTTCAAAAGTCTTCCTGAAGTTGGAGCAGCAGCCTGTCGAAGAAGTCCTGCAGCCTTCCTGTTCAAAGCATCACCACGCCTTAGACCTTTGTCAGATGGACGTCCAACTCCTTGGACATGAAGAGAAGAAGAAGAGCTATAGATGGGATGTAGAGAAAAGGAAAGGGGCAGTATATTTAATGAGTTTGGTGCAATCTCTTGAAACCCTAGGCACAGAGAGGGTTTATATAGACCCTGCTGTGCTGCGTAGTGCCACATCATTCGATCAATCAAAAAATTCCAATAAATTCAAAAAAATTTTGATTGGTGGAGTGATGTCATCTGATCATATCAGATAAGAACCCCACCCTCTCTCCTATGTTGGTGCCAACATTGGATAAGCACAAGGGAGATGGCACCCAAGAGTCCATGTTGATCAAAACTCTCCATCCTTATCCACTTGGGGCACCCACTTTAATCCAATTGGGCTCACACCATAATCTGATTATGGTATCCAATTTAATATGAATTTGGCATATGAACACTCCACAAAAATTCTCCAATGAGCTCTTGCCAAGCAGCCTTCAGTTTAAGACCCATATGTCAACATTTGACAGATGTCCTAAAATGAAAATGGCAGGTGATAGGAATTAGCAGGTGTTGTCTTAAATTCATCTCATTAATTAAGATAAGATTTTTTTGAGCTGGACAAGTTTTATTTAGATTGAGAGAAATCTTCTCAGGATTCTTTGTGTGAGTCAAATTATATTTGGTTCAGTCGAGATAGAAAAGATTACACGAGGAGAAAGTTAGGCTCAATCATGTGCTAGCACGATTTTTTTGAACCTAATTGGATCTAATCCAAATCAATTGGGCTAGCCCAATTGATGACATCCAGATCCTAACCCTTGTTAGTGTGACCCAATTAGATTCAATTCTATATGATAATGAGACATGTCATGATCTCATCATCGACATCATCGAAACTCCTTTCGATGGACCAGAACTCTTCTAATTCATACAATTAGAATGATCGATCATCAAGATCATTCTAATTGCTCTCAAAATCCACTAGTGACACCTAGCAGTATATGGTGGTAATCCATCAGAACTAAATATGAACCTCTCGATGCAGCTACCTGTGTGATTGAGTTTCTTTATCATGAGTCCCGACTGAATTCGGATTAAGGTGAACTCATCAAACCCAACATCAGTCATATGAATCAATCGATCGATCTGAGTTCGATGTGAAACCCTAATGAAATTTTTTTTTCATTATTTCACTCTACCATGGCCATGGGCTTAAGGACTCGATCTTTCGATCATCATAGGACTACTCCTCTCATCTACTAAGGTTGATAGATCCCGTCTTGGTGCGACCTAGTTCTTATAATGAATATGCTACAGCCAACATACACCTCAGGATTTCGAATGGCTAGGAGATTGAGTTATGGTGTAGCCAAACTATAACACACTCAAGGTGAACTGTCAATGCACCTCAGGTCAAACAATTAGATACACAACTGCAGCATCGAGCTAGTCATTGATGAGAAGGTAGACTTCCTTATGACTGCTCGAGATGGTTACGCTCAGTACTCTCATTCTCAATGAATATCTGTACTCTTGCTTCGATGTCTCCACACCATAAACTCAAGACACATCTACTCTAAGAAAGCGATCGTACATCTACCTTCCGGATCGATCACCATCCTTGTGAAGATCCTATGGTCAGGAGCTGTTTATGAGTTAGTTATGTAAATTCATGCCTTAAATTTTTAACTCTTGAAAATATGAATTGGCATTCCTACTAACTCAAAGGATGTATCACAGACACAATGTACACAATGTGATAGAAGAATAACCCATTTATTAATTTATAATCAAAATTACAAATTTGCCCTTAGATTGTATAGGAATGTGTCAGCCAATCTGGCATCTAGGGCACACATCTAACACCCATGGCCATGGTAGAGTGAAATAATGAAAAAAAAATTTTCATTAAGGTTTCACATCAGATTTGGATTGATCAATTGATTCATATGACTGATGTTGGGTTTGACGAGTTCACCTTAACCCTAATTCAGTCGGGACTCATGATAGAAGAACTCAATCACACAGGTAGCTGCACCGAGAGGTTCGTCTTCATTTCTGATGGATTGCCACCATATACTGCTAGATGTCACTGGTAAATTTTGGAAGCAATTAGAATGATCTTGATGATCGATCATTCTAATTGTCTGAATCAGAAGAGTTCTGGTCCATCGAAAAGAGTTTCGATGATGTCGATGATGAGATCATGACATGTCTGATTACCATACAGAAATAAACCTAACTGGGTCACACAAATAAGAGTTAGGGTCTAGATATCATCAATTGAGCTTGCCCAGTTCGATTGATTTGGATTAAATCCAATTAGGTTCAAGGAAATGGTGCTAGCACACGATTGAGCCTAACTTGCTCCTCGTGTAATCTTTTCTATCTCGATTGAGCCAAATGTGATTTGACTCACCCAAAGAACCTTGAGAAAGTTTCTCTCAGTCTGACTGGAGCCAATCTAACTCAAAAAAGTCTTATCTTAATTCATGAGATGAATTTAAGATAACACCTGCTAATTCCTGTCACCTACCATTTTCGTTTTAGGACATCGATCAAATGTTGACCTATGGACCTTGGACTGAAGGCCACTTGGCAAGAGATCATTGGAGAGTTTTTATGGAGTGTTCACCAGCTAATTTTACCCTCAAAGTGGGCACCATAATCAGATATGGCGTGCACCCCAAGTGGATAAGGATAGGGTCCCATGAGATGAGGACTCTATGCCTTGATCGACTCAAACTGTTGGGTGTCAATCTCACTATGTTTGTCCAGTGTTGGCACCAATAGTAGGAGGGTTTGGTGGGGTTTTCATCTGATATGATCAGATGACATCACTCCATCAATTAAATTTTTTTCAAAATTAATTAAAATTTTCTGATTGGTCGAATGATGTGGCACTGCATGGTGCAGTAGGGTCTATTTAAACCCTGTTTGCGCCTAGGGTTTTGAATATCTGCTCAATACCCAGAAAAAACATGAAACCCCTCCACTTATCCATGCTCCCTCTTCTCCTCTCCCTCCCCTCCAAGAGGTTGGGCATCCATCTGGTGCTTGTCCAAGGCGTGGTGGCTTTCTGATTAGAAGGCTGCAGAGATTTGTCGAGAAGCTGCTGTTCCAGCTTCAGAAGATCTTTTGAAGATCTTTCAGATCAGATCCAGATTTGATTTTTGGAGCAAAGATTCATGAGGAGAAGACAATCTAGATCCTACTCAAGTGGATATCAGTAGAGGCCAGGCAACTGCATGGCTATTTTAGAACCTCAGACGTTGCTGCGATCATCTACAGGATAATCTAATTATCCTAGAGGTATTCCTCTAATCCTCAAGTTTTAGATTTAATTTTAGATTAAATATTAGATAATAAGAATTATATCTAATAAGCCTTATATCTAAAATAAAGTAAGATAATTTTTAAAAATATTTCGCCCCAGATCTCATTAGATCTGGAAGATCCTACAAAGAAAAAAATATGATTTTTCCTTCAACTGGTATCAGAGCCAGGTTGAGGGCTCTATTTCAAATCTAATTTAGATCTAATTTTTATTTTTATTTATCTGATATTAATGAATTTTAGATATCACATCAGATATGATTGGATCTAAAATCAAAAAATTTAAAAATAAATCTAAGTTAATGAACATGTATGAGATGCATGACTAGACTAGGAATAGTTTAAACTATGAATAGTCTTATAGTTTTATATTTTAATATGATTAAAATATAAATTAGATCTAATTTATTATTTATTTTTTTGATATTATAAATATTATATTCAGATTAAAAAATAAAAAATAAAATTTAATTAATTTGTAAGATTGATCTGCTGCATGCCTAGACTAGTTGTAGAATTATTCTAGTAACTGTCTAGAATAGATTTTATATTGAATAGTTTAATTTAAATCTTATTTTTTAGATGTTACATGTGATGTATCAGATCTGAAAGCATGCTAATTAGATCAGATTTTAATACATAAGATGTATGCAAAGCATGTATAAATTAGATCTGAAATTATATATGTGATATGTAACTTAGATCTAACTAGTTTTGTAGTTAAATTAATATTTCTGATTAAGGTATTCCTCATGGCTGTCCGATCATAAGAACAAAGTAGGGTTTAAGACCCTCTCCTTCTATTCAATGGGGTGTTCTTATGGCTTGTAGGGGTGCTGCGTGTTCATCCATAATCAGAAATCAAAATTTACTTTTCTGTAAAATCTTAGATCCTGAAACCCTAAGATTTATTTACATGTTTTGTTTATGAACTCAAGACTTAATTAATGAATTAAGCTTATAAAATCTAATTAGGTCTAAAATTAAGAATTTCAGATCTAAGTCATTTTTATAAAATTGGGTTCGGGCTTGGGTAGCTCAATTAGGTATGGCGGTTGATCAAATCGAATCAAAAGTTGGTTAAGTGGGATCATGAAAGCTAATAATTGACCAACCTAATAGGATTAAGTCTAGGTCAAGGTCGAATCATATTTAGATATGACTCGATCAAGTTAAAACCTAATTTGACTCAGTGGTTAGAGCCTGGATTGTAGACTAACCCAATTGATTCTGGTTCGACAATTTGGTGTCTAAGGTAAGTTGGACAGAAGCGACCGACTGGTTTTTAATTGGGAGCTACTCGACTCGAATGCGTTCTTATCAAGTTAATGGCATATCCCTTCCACCGGTCTCACTTACCTGGCCATATGTGTTGACCCAGTTCTGATTTGAGGTGGCTACAATTCGAGCTAGCCCATGTCACTAGGTTAGTCATCATTGTTATGACTATGTCAAGTCATGTTTAATGAGACCTAAATCAAATCTTTCTAAGAAAATATTAAGTCTAAGGTCTTCCACCATTGTGGATGTGCGGGCCCTTTCTAAGTTGATTGTTCTCGACTAGTTATAGTGGTTCAGTTGCATCGAAAAGATGCAACCATGTCCATTAGGCATTGGATGCTACGGATTAGAGGATGTGTTGTGCTCAATATTTTGGATACGGTGAAGGACTCAATCAGGAATCTAGTTCGTGCAAATGGTGGGTCTGACTTAACTAAGGATTGGAGCAATATTTCAGACATGGTGAGCTTCATGAATTAGAGACCAAGTTTTGGGTGCACCATGATTAGAGAATCATTGGACAAGAGTTGTCCACTCATTGGTTGACCCATCACCAATAACTATTAGGTGAGGTGATGAGCTAGTCGGTGAGACCGCACCACCCACTAAAAATCACTAATCAAGGAGATTTTTACATCTCTACTAGGGAGTGTAGGGATCTGAGAAAATAGTAAGAGCCTAATTTTTTTAAAAATAAAACTCCTAAATAAATTGGTTAAGTCTGATTACAAAATCTAACTAAAAATTTTGACTCTCTACAGCAAACATGTCTGCGTCCAACCCCCTGACCAAAATACTAGACACCCACAGATTGACTGGACCTAATTTCAAGGATTGGTTGAGGAACTACAGAATTATTCTGGGTTCTGAGAAACTGACTCATGTCTTGGACCAGGACCCATCTGCCACACCAGCACGTCCGACTGCTGAACAGAGAGCATCTCTGAAAAAGTGGACGGATGACGATAAAAAGCCAGGTACTACATGTTGGGTGACATGTCTGATGACTTGCAGCACCAGCATGAGAATATTATGACTACCCACCAAATGTTGGCTCACCTACAAGAGTTGTTTGGTGAACAAAGTCACGCAGCCAAGTATCAAGTCTGTTAAAGGCTTTTTAAGGCTAAATTGTGTGATGGGCAGTCAGTCCAAGATCATTATTTGATAATGATGAAGGACCTTGAAGAGCTTGAGAAGCTTGGTGTCATCTTAGACAAGGATTTTTAGATTGATGTGATCCTTCAGTCCTTGTCTGATACATATGGTCAGTTCATCATGAACTTCCATATGCATAAGATGTAGTGTACCTTGGCTGAGTTAATGAACATATTGGTTACGGCTGAGCTTTCTTTGAAGAGTTCAAAAGGCTCAGTCCTTACTATGGAGCGGACTTCTTCCAAGAGAAAGTCTTTTGGAAAGAAGAAGAAGTCTGCGAAGAAGCAGAAGGTGGATGGAAAAAAAGGAAGCGGAACTATCCTCAGTACTTGGCCACCCTGAAGAACAAGAAGGATGGTCCTTCTGGAGGTATGCTTGTTATAGAATCTAATCTTATGATTTCCTCTGCATCCAGTTGGATACTTGACTCTGGTTCTAGTGCTCATTTGTGCACTTCTATGTAGGATCTTGAGGAGAGCAGGAAGCTAAGGGATAGGGATATGATCCTACGCATCGGGAATGGAGCAAGAGTTGCTGCTGTGGCCGTGGAAACCTACCCTCTGTGATTACCTTTAAGATTAGATTTAGTTCTTAGAGATTATTATTATATGCCTGCAGCAAGCAAAATTTGATTTATGTTTCATGTTTAGCACAAGAAGGCTATGTGATTAGCTTTCATAAGAACCATTGTAATATATTTTATGAAAACAATAAAGTTGCAAATGATTTTCTTATTAATGGTCTCTATCACCTACATATTGATATATCTTATTTCATATCGAGCAAAATGTGAATGCCATGAAAATTAAAAGGCCTAGAGATAGTCTAAATGATAGGTATTTGTGGCACCTAAGGCTAGGTCATATAGCGGAAGACAGGGTTAACAAATTGGAGAAATTCGGGCTATTGAGTTCGTTGACTTTCGAGTCATATCCAGTTTGTGAATCATGCCTTCAAGGCAAAATGACCAAGCTCCCTTTTACAGGACATGGGGAAAGGGCCACAGACCTGCTTGCCCTAGTACATACGGATGTGTGCGGCCCATTTGATGTGCCGGCTAGAGGCAACTATATCTACTTCATTATCTTTACCGATGATATGTCTAGATACAGGTATGTATTTCTAATGAAACACAAGTCTGAAGCCTTTAAAAGTTCAAAAAATTCAGACATGAAGTAGAAAAACAAACAGAAAGCCCATTAAGGTTCTTTGATCAGATCGAGGAGGCGAATACCTTAGTCGGGAGCTCCTAGACTATCTTAAGGACAATGGCATAGTCTCTCAATGGACTCCACCTAGAACACCACAACTCAATGGGGATTCAGAACAGAGGAACCGGATCCTATTAGATATGGTCCATTCCATGATGAGCTTCATGGACCTCCCTGAGTTTCTTTGGGGATTTTGTCTCATGACAGCAATATATATATTGAATAGGGTTCCCTCTAAAATCATTCCTACCATGCCGTATGAGATATGGCATGGTAAGAAACCAAGTCTGAGTCATCTCAGAATATGGGGTTGTCCGGCTCATGTCAAGAGACAGCAGGCGGATAAGTTAGAGTTACATCTTTTAGAGCTCGGTTCATAGGATATCCTAAAGAGTCATTAGGATACTATTTCTATATTCTGAAAGATCATAATGTGATTGTGAATGACATGCTATTTTTTTTGAAAAACAGTTTATTCAAGATGATGGCATCAGAAGAATAATTAAGCTCAAGGAGAATATCTTCCAAGAGCAATGAGCTAAAGAACTTGAGGAACCCAATCAATTAGAACCAGTTCTAACGCAACCTCTTCCACCTCATAGATCGACTAGGATTTCCATCCTCCTGAAAGGTACTTAGGTACCATACAAGAGGATGTAGAGGAAATATTCTTCATGGAAATGGGGCTCATGGTAATGACCCCAAGACCTATGATGAGGCGATATCAGATATTGACTCTGAGAAATGGTTAGAGGCAATGAGATCAGAAATTGACTCGATGCACTCAAACCAAGTCTGGACCTTTGTAGATCCACCTGAAGGTATTGTACCTATTAGGTGTAAATGGATCTTCAAGAAAAAGATAGGTGCAGATGGGAATGTGGAGACATTCAAGGCTAGGCTTGTAGCGAAAGATTATAGTCAGTGTGAAGGTATTGACTATCAGGATACTTTTTCCCCGTAGCCATGCTAAAATTCATCCGCACATTGCTTACTATTACAGCTATTTTGATTATGAAATATGGCAGATGGATGTGAAAATGACATTCTTAAATGGATATCTTGAGGAAGATATCTATATGGAACTGCCACTTAGTTTCACATCCAGTGATGATGATCACAAGATCTGCAAGCTGCAAAGGTCCATTTATGGACTTAAGCAAGCATCTCGGAGCTGGAATACTCGTTTCAATGATGTGATCAAAATATTTGGTTTCATCAAGAATGAGGAGAAACGATGTGTGTTCAAGAAGATCAGTGGGAGCGCAGTTATCTTCCTGTACTGTACATAGATGACATCCTCCTGATTGGAATGATATTTTCATGTTGACCTCAGTCAAAATATGATTGTCTGAGGAGTTCTCTATGAAAGATTTAGGAGAGGCATCCTTTATACTGGGTATTAAGATCTATATAGATAGACTAAATAGGATGCTGGGACTCTCACAGAAGATGCACATAGAGGAGATGCTAAAAAGATTTAGCATGGAAAACTCCAAAAGAGGTTTAGTACCTTTTAGACATGGCATTCATCTCTCCAAGAAGATGTGTCCTAGCATACCTGAGGAGATTGAACGCATGAGCAAGATCCCTTATGCTTCGGTAATAGGGAGCCTCATGTATGCCATGCTATGTACATGACCTGATATAGCCCATGCTGTGAGTGTCACAAGCAGATATCAATCGAATCCAGGTGAAGAGCACTGGACTTCTGTGAAATGTATCCTTAAGTACTTGAGAAGGACTAAGGATATGTTTCTAGTCTTTGGAATGGAGAACTCCAGGTTTAGGAATTTACAGACTCAGACTTTATGTCTGATATAGATGATCGAAAGTCGATATCTAGGAGTCTGTTCATTTGCAATGGTGGTGCAGTTAGCTGGAAGAGTTTCAAGTAGATGGTGATTGCTGATTCCACCATGGAGGCAGAATATATTGCTGCATCGAAAGCTGTGAAGGAGGCATTTGGTATAAGAAGTTTACCGCAGAGCTTGGAGTGATGTCATCGGATGCCATCCTTCTTTACTATGATAATAATGGCACCATAGCCCTAGCTAAGAGCCAAGGTCTCACCAGAAGTCCAAGCATATCGAGTAGGATTCCATCTGATCCGTGATTACCTCAAAAAGATTATATCGAGGTTAAGAGAGTCGACTCCACAGACAATATGGCAGACCCACTGATAGAGCCATTAGGTCAGCAGAAGATCGAAGCCTACCTTGAGAAGATGGGACTTAGATATGTAGCCAATTGGTATTAGATCAAATGGGAGTTTGTTAGATGTGTGCCCTAGATGCGAGATTGGCTGACACATTCTTGTACAAATCTAAGGGCAAATTTATAATTTTGACTATAAATAAATAAAAAGGTTATTCTACTATCATATTGTGTATATTATGTCTGTGATACATCCTTTGAGTTAGTAGGAATGTTAATTCATATTTTAAGAGTTGAAAATTTAAGGCATGAATTTATACAACTAACTCATAAACAGCTCCTGACCATAGGATCATCATGAGGATGGTGATCGATTTGGAAGGTTGGTGTACGATCACTTTCTTAGGATAGATGTGTCTTGAGTCTACGGTGTGGAAATATCGGAGTGAGAGTATAGGTATTCATTGAGAACGAGAGTACTAAGCGTGACCACCTCGAGCAGTCATAAGGAAGTCTACCTTCTCATCGATGACTAGCTCGATGCTGCAGCTGTGTATCTAGTTCTTTGACCTGAGGTGTATCGACAGTTCATCTTGAGTATGTTATCGTTTGACTACACCATAACTCAGACTCCTAGCCATTCGAAACTCTGAGGTGTATGTTGGCTATAGCATATTCATTGTAGGAACCAGATTGCACCAAGATGGGATCTATCAATCTCGGTAGATGGGAGGAGTAGTCCTATGATGATCGAAAGATCGAGTCCTTAAGCCCATGGCCATGAAGAGTGAAATAATAGAAAAGAATTTTCATTAAGGTTTCACATCGAATTTGGATCGATCGATTGATTCATATGACTGATGTTGGGTTTGATGAGTTCACCTTAACCCTAATTCAGTCGAGACTCATGATAGAAGAACTCAATCACACAGGTAGCTGCACCGAGAGGTTCATCTTTATTTCTAATGAATTACCACCATATACTACTAGATGTCACTGATAGATTTTGAGAGCAATTAGAATGATCTTGATGATCGATCATTCTAATTGTCTGAATCAGAAGAGTTCTGATCTATAGAAAGGAGTTTCGATGATGTCGATAATGAGATCATGACATGTCTCATTACCATACGAAAATGAACCTAATTGGGTCACACAAATAAGAGTTAGGGTTTAGATGTCATCAATTGAGCTAGCCCAGTTCGATTGATTTGGATTAGATCCAATTAGGTTCAAGAAAATCGTGCTAGCACACGATTGAGCTTAACTTTCTCCTCGTGTAATCTTTTCTATCTTGACTGAGCCAAATGTGATTTGACTCATCCAGAGAACCTTGAGATGATTTCTCTTAGTCTGACTGGAGCCAGTCCAGCTTAAAAAAGTCTTATCTTAATTCATGAGATGAATTTAAATAACACCTGCTAATTCCTGTCACCTGCCTTTTTCGTTTTAGGACATCGGTCAAACGTTGACCCATGGACCTTGGACTGAAGGCCACTTGGCAAGAGGTTATTGGAGAGTTTTTGTGAAGTGTCCACCTACTAATTTTACCCTCAAAGTGGGTGCCATAATCAGATATGGCGTGCACCCCAAGTGGATAAGGATAGAGTCCCATGAGATGAGGACTCTATGCCTTGATCGACTCAAACTGTTGGGCGCCAATCTCACTGTGTTTATCCAGTGTTGGTGCCAATAGTAGGAGTGTTTGGTGGGATTTTTATCTTATATGATTAGATAACATCACTCCATCAATTAAATTTTTTCAAAATTAATTGAAATTTTTTGATTGATCGAATGATGTGCACTACATGGTGCAGCAGGGTCTATTTAAACCCTATCTGTGCCTAGGGTTTTGAAATCTGCTCAATACCCAACAAAAATGTGAAACCCCTCCACTTCTCTATTCCCCTCTACTCCTCTCCCTCCCCTCTTCATGTTCAAGAGGTTGGGCATCCATCTGGTGCTTGTCCAAGGCGTGGTGGCTTCCTGATTAGAAGGCTGCAGAAATTTGTCGAGAAGCTGCTACTCTAGCTTCAGAAGATCTTTTGAAGATCTTTCAGATTAGATCCAGATTTAATTTTTGGAGCAAAGATTTATGAGGAGAAGGTGATCCAAATCTGCTTGAGTGGATACCAGTAGAGGCAGGTGACTGCATGGCTATTTTAGAACCTCGGGCATCGCTACAATCATCTACAGGGTAATCTAGTTACCCTAGAGGTATTCCTCTAATTCTCAAGTTTTAGATTTAATTTTAGATTAAATATCAGATAATAAGAATCAGATCTAATAGACTTAGGTCTAAAATAAAATAAAATAATTTTTAGGAATATTTCACCCCAGATCTCATTAGATCTGGAAGATCCTACAAAGAAAAAAATGTGATTTTTCCTTCAAATCCTTGACTAGGTATTTGACCTAGACAAGGACTCTTCATATCTCTCTATTTAAAAAAAAAATTCATGAAATCTTTGTGAAACATAGAGCATTGAGAGACCTTTGGGGCATCCAAAAATCAAGGAGAAAGAGTCTTGAGGTGTGGAGATCTAATAGACACAAAACTAGGTGTCTGGGTTAGAGCAAAGAGAAGAAGAAGAGGGTCTTCTTCTAGAGTTGCTGGGTTCATCTCTTTCCTTCTCTATCTATAAGTTTTCTGAGAGTGTCTCATCTAAAATCCTTCTCCTACTTCTCATCTTTGGAAGAGTCTAAATCAAGAAGAAGGAGGCATCTGATCGACCATCAAAGAAGGATCAGCACAGTACTAGCATACTGTGCTGATTTCCTGGACTAAGACTTCTGATCGTGATTCATGAGCTCGTATGGACGACTCCTAGAGGCTGGACATGTGTGTGGCTCACAACATCATTCTCAAGCCTGGATCAGCAATGTTAGAATGTCTAACTTGCAAGGTAATAGATCTGATCTATTATATTTTACATACATTAGATGTAGTATAGAAACATGTTGATTTGATCAATATGTAGTTCTTGCTCTTTATATTTTAATTTTTAATTTAATACCATGTAATAATCATATAATAAGATCTTAGATATAGGGATTCTCTATTTTATAAGATAAATTTTGATTTATTTTAGTCTTCTGCTACCTGATCTTAAAATAGTTTCAAGATCTAATCCTGAAACCCTAGATCTGGTTCCTTCAGGTGAGTCATCTGTTCAGTGATGATGTGCTCCTATATCTCACCTGTATGTCATACTAATACTACCACACTCCTTGGTTAAGAGGACAACCAATCCATATGGCATACAATGACCTCCACTCGATAAACATCACCATCCTGTAATGACGTATCATTTGATAGCGAACATATTTAAGAACTATATGATAAATTCTCTCTTTATCGTATATTAACATAGTTCTAAGGACTTCATCACAGCATAAGAGTTTAAAAAAAATATAACTTTATGATGAAAAAATCATAATAACTATTATTTATTTATCAATAATTAAAGATGAACTCAATCAGCACATGATTGATTTTAGGATATAATTTTTAATAATTAAATATTTTGATTACATCATTAAAGTAAGTATTCCAACTCTGAGATGCTTGCTTGAGTCCATATATAGACCTTTGCAGCTTACAGACCTTGTGATCACTATCACTGGATATGAAATCTATAAGCTACTCCATATAGATATCTTCCTTAAGATATGAAGGGAAGAAAATAGTTTTCCTCCAGAATGCCTAGGTTGCATCTAAAATTTTTTTTCTAATGTTCTACTTATTTAAAGATCAAATCCTTACTTGAATTATAGCAGAATCAGAGATCAAATCTTAAATTATCTGATATAAACCTTCGTGGAGGCCTGGATATGCAGATCCTCTACTTCGTATGCACGTTAGACGCCGCAGAAAAGCAGGATGAACTCCAATCCAATTGGCTTCGTAACTCAATTAATCGAGGAATGAGATATGATGATGTGATACCTCACACTAGTAGGTAGGATACCCAAGAAGGATCCACACCTAAGGAGAGGAGCAGCAATAAAGGCAGAGATGTAGAAGATGAAGGACCTCTCTCTTCACACGCTTGTCTCTCTCTCTTTTTCTCTTCTCTCAATTCGATTTGTTTCTATTCTATTTCTTCTTCCATCCATAGGTAGAGACCCTCTTTATTTATAGATGATTCTCATGACCTAACGAGAGGAGGACTCTTTATTCAAATCTGATTTGAATTGGTCCAATACTCATGAAAGAATGACACCTACATGAGATATAATTGCCATCACTTATGACATCCACTTTGCACCCACTCCCACACCCACTTGGGATGTCCCAAATAAGCACCAAACTAATTTTTGGTCATGCTTCATGAGTGGGTATTCTCAATGCAAGTAGGAATACTCATATTTCATCCAAAACAGGTCCAATTCGAATCCGATTCGAAGTCAATTTGAAATAATTTTGAAAGTCTATCAATCCTAAACTCTTTAGGACTTTTGTACCAAGTCTAACATGGATTTTGAATCTATTTAAGTCTAATTAATTCAAATTTAAACTAAAATTAATTAGTACTTAAATTAATCTTTTATATATTCCATGGATCATAGATAGAAATTGTTCATCTTCGGGATTGAACCTGAACCTCATGTATAGTGCTAGCTAGACATAGTCAACTCTTCAATCATATTTGACCCATAACTCAATTCTTAATCAAGTTAGCTTATATGTTCAATCAAGTCAAGTACTTTCAGATTGGACATATAAATATAGGTCAATACCTTCTTACTTTGTCTGACTTGTGTGCGTGACTCCATAGGTTCAAATACTAAGCCGGTAGTATAGGAACCAATTCCTACACTAATCGAGATACCATATAGCAATGATTTTCGACATCCAGATAGGTCGAATTATCATAAAGAAATATTTCAGAGTCCATACTCATGTTACTGCATAATTCATCTTTTTGACCCTAGATGCTCTAGGATGGTCTCAGGTTAACTGTCAATCGAGATTGCTTCATTCACATTGTATTTCAACCTTTCAAATCTATCTCATGGATTATCCTGGCTAAGGCTTTACTAAATTAAAATACAACAATACATCAACTCCAATAATCTGGAGGGGTCAATCCCATCTTGATCTACACACAGACTTCGCAAGTACTTGACTGTACCTAATAGCCTTCGATCACTGCATTAAAAATTTAGGTAGTTTGGCACCAAAGCACAGTGAGTTACCTGTAAGTCACTATGATGATCTTAGATCTGAAGGATATTTATATCCATATATTTCATGAGCAGCTCTTGATAGCAGAACGCTCAGCAGGTGAGTCACTTGTTTAGTGATGATGTATCTTTATATCTCACCTGTATGCCATACCAGTGTCACCACACTCCTTCGTTAAGAGGACAACCAACCTATATGACATACAACGATCTTCACTCGATAAATATCATCATCCCATAATGACATATTATTTGATCGTGAACTTGTTTAAAAACTATACGATAAATTCTCTCTTTATCGTACACTAGCATAGTTCTAGGGACTTCATCACAGTACAAGAGTTCAAGGAAGATATCACTTTGTGATGAAAAATATCAGAATAACTATTATTCAATAATCAATAATTCATATACAAGGATGAACTTAATCGTCACATGATTGATTTTAAGACATAATTCTCAATAATTTTCACTTGAACTAAAGCCAATCAGGGCAGTATCTTATACCCATCTTCCATTTGAAGTCATCAAACTCTTTGATCCCAAAAGCTTTAGTGAAGGGGTTGGCTAGGTTCTCCTTTCTATCGATCTTCTGAAGCTCGACGTTACCTCGATTCACAATCTCTCACACCAGGTGATAGCGGTGCAGAACATGTAGCATCCAATGCAGCATTGTATTCTGCTTCGCATACAAAATTGATCACAGTATATTGCTTGAAACTTTTTAGCAAACAGATCCTCCATTCAAGGTAAATCGTAGCCCGACACACTTCTACTGTCATCACAATCTGATTGAAAACTGAAATCAGTATATCCCATAAGTTTCAGATCAGAGTCTCAATAGATAAGCCATTGGTCTCTAGTATTTCTTAAATACTTAAAAATTACTTTTGCAATCTTCCAATGCTTCTCATCTAGATCAGACTGGTACCTACTCACTATCCCTAATGAATAGGCCACATCCGATCTCGTACATGTCATAGCATACATGATAGATCCTACTATCAAAGCATATAGTATTCTACTCATGTGCTCTCTCTCCTCAAGAGTTGTCGGACAATCCTTCTTAGAAAGAGTAATTCATGGCCTATCGAAGATAGCTTGTTTTAAAATTATCCATGTTGAACCACTTCAACAAGATGTTAATGTACATGGATTGGGACAATCCAAGCAACTTTCTAGATCTATCCCTATAGATCTTCATCCCTAGGATGTAGGATGCTTCTCCCAAGTTCTTCATGGAGAATTATGATGATAACCATAGCTTCACACTCTGCAAAGCTGGGATGTTATTTTCTAGAAACAATATGTCATCCACATACAGCACAAGAAAAATGACCACAGAATCGTAAGCCCATTTTAGACACAAGGCTCTTCTCCATTCCTAACAAAGCCATATATTTTGACTACTTCATCAAAATGCATGTTCTAACTCCTTGATGCCTGCTTAAGTCCATAAATTGACCTTTTCAACTTGCACACTTTCGACTCGTCTGTGGATGTGAACCCTTTAGTTGTATCATATACACCTCTTCTTCTACCTCTCCATTAAGAAAAATAGTTTTGACATCCATCTGTCAGATGTGATAATCTAAGTGTGCAGCGATAGCAAGCATAATCTGGATGGACTTGAGCATTGCCACAGGAGAGAACGTCTTGTCATAGTCAATACCATAATGCTGACGGTAACCCTTAGCAACAAGACAGGCTTTATAGGTCTCTACTTTTTCATCCGCTACTCTTTTTCTCTTTAAAATCTATTTATATGTGTTTTATCCCTTCGGACGGATCAACTAGTATCCAGACACTATTGATCTCCATGGACTCCATGTCGGACTTCATGGCCTCAAGTCATTTTTGAAAGTCGGGCCTTTGCATGGCCTCCATATAGGTGATCGGATCCTCATCATTTTCATCAGTTTAGTAGGATCACCATTCTGGATCAAAAAATTATAGTATCTATCTGACTGATGTGGTACTCTACTGGATCTCCTTAATGGTGCCTTTACTGGCTCCAGATTCGATTCACCAATCGAATCCAATTCTATATGTGTCGGTCCTTCCACCTTATGAACTTCATCAAGTTCAATTTTACAGGCATTAGCTCCTTTACCAAGAAATTTTGTTTCCAAAAAGACTGTCCGACTGTTGACAAACACCTTTTTTTTATAGCGAGGTAGAAGTAGTACCTTTTAGTTTCCTTTGGGTACTCTATGAACAAGCATCTATCGAACTTCGATCCAAACTTATCTATCTTTAAATACTTGATATAAGCTGGACACCCCCAGACCTAAGATGTGAGAGCACTGGCTTATGTCCAGTCCATATCTCATATGGAGTTTTATCGACAGACTTGCTGGGCACCTTATTCAAAATATAGCAGGCAGTCTCTAGAGCATATCTCCAAAAGAATATTGACAGACTGAAAAAAGTCCATCATGGATCGGACCATATCTAACAAGATTCGATTCCTCCTCTTGAACACACCATTATGTTATGATGTTCCAGGAGAGGTCCATTATGAAGAATTTCATTCTCTTCCAGATATGTCAGAAACTCACTGGTGAGGTATTCACCTCTTCGATCTGATCGAAGGATCTTAATACTCTTTCCAGTTTTTTCTCTACTTCAGCACAGAATCGTTTGAACATTTCAAATGATTTGACTTATGCTTCATAAGATAAACATACCCATACCTTGATAGGTTGTCTATAAACGTAATGAAGTAGTAGTATCCTCTTCTGGCACTTATGTTCATAGACACATATACATCAGTATGTATTAGACCTAGGAAATCACTGGCTCTTTCACCTTTTCCTTTAAAAGGTGACTTAGTCATCTTACTAAGTAGATAAGATTCACAGATAGGTAATGATTCACAATCATCTATCTCAAGGATACATTCCTTAATCAACCTGTCAATCCTATTCTTGTTCACATGACCAAGCCTACATGCCAAAGATAGAATTCGCTGACATTATCTATTTTGGGATATTTACTAGATGTGTACATTACACTAACAGGCCCTGATATTATGTATATACCATGTTTTAATTATCCATACATAATTGTAGTATCATTCATAATGATATCACAAAAATCATCCTTTATTATAAACTTGTAACCAAGTTTGGCCAAAAGGCCTACAGAGATGACATTCATCATAAAGGAGGGACAATAATGACAATCATCTAACATGACACTATTGCACTCAAAGACAAGCTACAAACTTCCCAAGGCCAAAACTGGAACAAGGCTTCCATCTCCAACGTTAAGGAACTGCTCGCCTTTTCAAAATTTTTTACTTACCTGTAGTCCCTGCAATGAATTGCATGTATTAATAGGACTTTCAGTATCCAATACCTAAGTAGTGGTATCACAAATAGAGAAATTACAAGGTGTTATCATATAAATATCTTGTGAAGCAACCATTTGCCTCTTTCTCTTGTTCTTAGGCCTGTTTGGGTCAAGGGTGGCTATATAAGCAGGACAATTCTTTTTTTCAATGATCCAGCTTCTTACAGAAGAAGCACTCTTCCTGGCTCTTGTCAACTTTTAACGGTTTGCTCTACTTGGGATCGATGCCACAGGATTTTTGTACCTTTTTCTTCTTTCCTCTCCTAGAGGATCAATGCTCTGCAGATGAACCTCCCATTAAATTCACTGGCTCCTTTTGGAGTTGGTGATCTTTCTCAAAATTTTACAGTAACCCTAGCAAACCATGGTAGTTTACTACAAGCTTCATCATTCTATAATGACTGAGAAAGCGTAGGTAGGATTTTGGTAGCAAATTGAGGATAGCATCCTTGCCTAACTGTTCATGCAACGGAAAGCCAAGTTTGCTAAGGCATTCAATCTACTCAATCATGTATAAAACATGATCAGTGACTGAAACTCCCTCTCACATACGGGCATTGAACACTGTGCAGGAGGTTTTATGTCTCTCTATATCTTCAGGGGTGCCAAAAGACTCATTCAATATTTGAATCATCTCCTCAGGCTGCGCATCCTCAAACTTACGACTAAGTTCATCGTTCATAGCTGCCCTCATCATGCAACGCACAGTCATGAGATCATTGAGCTACTTCATGTAAGTGTCTCTCACAGCACGAGGAGCATTGACTGCAGGTTCTTTAGGTGCCTGATCCGTAAGGACATACAAAATTTTCTAATACTCCAACACGATCTTTAACTTTCGATACCAGCTATCGAAATTGGGTCCAGTGAGCTTGTTGCTGTCCAACAGCAAACGGAGGGATAGTGTGTTGGCCATAACTAAAAGGAGAAAATATTAGCCTATTAGCATATGAATTATTTATTTAATCTTGAAGACATGGACTTTAGTCTAAAGATCATCTTACTATTTTTTGCGAATTGGTAGCCTCTACCTCCAACTCGAAGAATTACATTAATTCCTTAGCGGGTACTAGAATCCACACAGACTGCATTCAGGCCTGAGTGTGGCTCGGCCAACCCTAGTGCATCCATGGGTAGGTTCATAATTAATTGTTTCTCCAAACAACTTCTAGCATTGGGTTTTACCTCAAACATCCCTTCAGCAGGCATGTGGTGCCTCCACTGAAACTTCTGGTTAGGTCCAACCATTAACATGACACATCAAGTGCATTCAACAAACAGGTGTCCGGATCTGAGTGTGGCTCGACCAATCTGAGCATTGATCTGAAGGTACATCATGATAGTCATACGATGAATGATAATTCCAATATGTAATAGACACCAGACGTGTGGTGCCTCCAATGCTTATTTGGAATATTGGACTCATTATCACACACCTTAATGGGAGGCAATGATCAAGTTATCTCATAATTTTATCACTTTATGGACCTAATAATTTAGAGAATTTGATTTCATTGACTTGAGAATAAGAGAAGAAGTTGACCTGCAAGCTGCAAATCCTTCCATTGACTTCACCAAGTCATATAAAGGATTAAACATAAGCTAGTCTAAAGATACCTACATCAGTGACACTGATTCACTTTAATGACGTGGGTCTGCATTGAATCGACTACTAACCTAATCAAAACATAATCTACCATGTTGGCCAGGTAAGTGAGATCAGTGAGAGAGATCCATCCTTAACTCACCGTAGATGCATCTAGGTGAATAGCTCCCAATTAAAAACCACTTGATCGAGTCTACCAAACTTACTTTAGACACCAACTGGTTAATTATTTTCGATTGGGCACACCAAAAGATTCAGGCTCAACCACGAAGCCATGATCATGATCCATTTATTAGGATCAAACACATGGACTTGATCAAGCTTCAACTATTAAGATTGATTTAGAGAAATACTGACCTAATCTAATTCAACACTAGATTAGATTTAATCAATTTCTCTACTTGATCTATATGTGTTCCTAACCCTAGGTCTAACCCATTAAAAGGACCTGATTCATGCTAACCCTTTGCTTATCATATTATGTGGTATCTTAATGATCTTCAATTCTCAATTCTAGATCATTCAAACTTAATTCAAAATTAAGTGTGTGAAATATGTGTTTCGATTTGTAGAACTATTCTACAAGAATTTCAAGTGAAGCATACCATATGTTTCAATACATAAAAATAAATTTTTATAATATGTTTAACAATTAAACATACACAGATATGATCTAAACTTTATTCATACATCTCATGTATCATGACAACTTTTAGATCAATATCAATTACATCATCTGTAATATGTAATTTAGATCTAAAATAATTTTATATCTGAATTTTATCCTATTATAATGAATCATAAATTACTTTAGATCTAATCTAAATATATTTATGATCAAAATAATATATAAAAGTTTGTTCACTTTTTTTCTTCATGAAATTGGATCACAACGACACTCCTATACGTCATAAGAGAACCCATCGAATAGGCAAAAGAGAGATTAATCTCTTCAATCTCTTATGATCGGATGGCCTAGTGATCTCATCAATCTGAATACTAAGCTACTATGATCTAAAATCTAATTTTATATATAATTATATCAATATATAATTATTGATAAAATTATTTTATGTCATGAATATATCCTTGATCTCATCAATTATGTTCTTCATCTAATTCAATTAGATTTGATGTATCATATACATCATATCAAATCTAAAACTTATCTTATACTGATTATAAAATACTAATTTTAGATTTAATATCAAATAAAAAAATAATTAGATGTAAATATGAATGCATAAGGAATTAATTTTTGATAAAATCTATTTTCGTAGAGTGCTGAATTATGATAGGATTCAGATCAAATATCTATCGAAATGGATCCAATTTAAATCTAAAATAATTTTTACTTTATAAAAAAAAAAATAATAATAAAATTTTATTAAAAAAATTTAAAATAAATTTTTAATCCATATTATTTTATATCAAAAATTTAGCAATACTAGAATTCTATTATAATAGATTTATAACAACCTCAATCAACCATCGATTAGGCACCTCTAATCCAATCAAAATCAGATCAAAAATTTTATATAAATATATCTAAATGAGATTTAATGTCACACAAGAAATTTTAATTATATCTCATGTACATAATCATAAAAAATTCTATTTTATATACATATATTTCAGGCCTGCTCTGATGCTAGTTGAAGGGAAGAAAATAATTTTTCTTCAGAATGCCTAGGTTGCATCTAAAAATTTTCTCTAATATTTTACTTATTTAAGGATCAAATTTTTACTAGAATCATAGTGGAACCAAAGATCAAATTCCAAATTATCTGATATAAACCTTCACGGAGACCTGGATATGCAGACCCTCTACTTTGCATGCACGTCAGACACCGTAGGAAAGCAGGATGAACTCCAATCCAATTGGCTTCGCAAGTTTATAAATTAAGAGATGAGATGTGATGATGTGACACCTTACACTAGTAGATAGGATGCCCAAGAAGGATCCACACCCAAGGAGAGGAGGCGGCAACAAAGGGAGAGATGTAGAAGATGAAGGACCTCTCTTTTCACATGCCTGTCTCTCTCTCTTTTTCTCTTTTCTCAATTTGATTTGTTTGTTATTCTATTCTCTTCTTCCATCCATAGGTAGAGACCCTCTCTATTTATAGATGATTCTCATGACCCAATGAGAGGTGGACTCTTTATTCAATTCTGATTTGAATTGGTCCAATACTCATGAAAGAAGAACTCCTACATGAGATATAATTATCATCACTTATGACATCCACTTTGCATCCACTCCCACACCCACTTGGACACCCCAAATAAGCATCAAATTAATTTTTGATCATGCTTCATGAGTGGGTATTCTCAATGCAAGTAGGAATACTCATATCTCATCAAAAATATGTTCGATTCGAATCCGATTCGAAGCCAGTTCGAAATAATTTTCAAAGACTGTCAATCCTAAACTCTTTAGAACTTTTGTACCAAGTCTAACTTAGATTTTGAACCTATTTAAGTCTAATTAATTTAGATCTAATATAAATTAATTAATACTTAAATCTAATCTTTCATATGTTTCATGGGTCATAGATAGAAATTTTTCATCTCCAAGATTGAACCTGAACCTCATGTGTAATGCTAGCTAGACATAGTCAACTCTTTAATCCTGTTTGACCCATAACTCAATTCTCAATCAAATTAGCTTATATATTCAATCAAGTCAAGTACTTTCAGATTGGACATATAAACATAGATCAATTCCTTCTTACTTTGTCTGACTTGTGTGCATGACTCCATAGTTCAAACACTAAGCTGGTAGCACAGGAACCAATTCTTACACTAATCGAAATACCATCTAGCAATGATTTTCGACATCCAAATAGATCAAATTATCATAAAAAAATATTTCAGAACCCATACTCATGGTTACCGTATAATTTATCCTTTTGATCCTGGATGCTCTAGAATGGTCTCAAGTTAACTGTCAACCAAGATTGCTTCATCCATATTATTTTTCAACCTTTCAAATCTATTTCATGGATTATCTTGGCCAAGGCTTTACTAAATTGAAATACAGTGAACATCAACTCCAATAATCCAGAGAGGTCAATCCCATCTTGATGCACACACAGACTTTGCAAGTATGTGACTGTACCCAGTAGCCTTCCATCACTATATTAAAAATTCAGGTAGTTCGGTACCAAAGCACAGTGAGTTGCTTGCAAGTCACTATGGTGATCTCAAGTTTGAAGGATATTTATATCTATGTGTTTCGTGAACAACTCTTGACAGCAGAATGCTCAGCAGGTGAGTCACTTATTCAGTGATGATGTACCCTTATATTTCACCTGTATGCCATATCAGTGTCACCACACTCCTTGGTTAAGAAGATAACCAACTCATATGGCACACAATGACCTTCACTCGATAAACGTCATCATTCTGTAATGACGTATCATTTGGTCGCGAACATATTTAAGAACTATACGATAAATCTTCTTTTTATCGTACACTAGCATAGTTCTAGGAACTTCATCACATTACAAGAGTTTAAGGAAGATGTCACTTTGTAATGAAAACTATCAGAATAATTATTATTCAATAATCGATAATTCATATACAAGGATGAACTCAATCGTCACACGATTGATTTTAAGAAATAATTTCCAACAAGATATTCATTTAGGAAGATAGTTTTCATATCCATCTATCAGATTTCATAGTCATGAAAAGTAGCAACCACAAGCAGAGTCTGGATAGATTTTAGCATGGCCACAGATGAAAAGATTTCTTGATAATCAATGCTTTCGTATTGACTATAAACTTTCATAACCAACCTTGCCTTATAGGTCTCTACCTGATCATTGAATCTAATTTTTTTTTTACAAATTTATTTACATCCAATAGCTACAATACCTTCAGGTAGATCTACTAAGGTCCAAACCTAATTAGAATGTATGGAATCAATTTTTGACTTCATCACTTCCATCCATTTTTTAGAGTCAATATCTAACATTACCTCATCGTAGGTCTTAGGATCTTTCCTAATGTCCCTATCTCCCACAAGGAATGCTTCCTTTAAATCCTCTATAAGCATACCTAAGTATCTTTCAAGATGATGGAAGATCCTACTTGATCTATGAGATAGAAAAAAGTACGACATCTACTGGCTCATTATTAGGTTTCAATTCTTGGACTCGATCCTCTTTAGAGACCTTCTTTTTGAGTTCAATCTTCCTCCCACTGCCTCCATCTTGGATAAATTTTTTTTCAAGAAGACGGTATGATGGCTCACAATTATATTGTGATCCTCAAAAAGATAGAAGTAATATCTCATAGATTCTTTAGGATATCCGATGAAATGAGTCCTAAAGGATCTAGCCTCTAACTTATCTGCCTGCTGCCACTTGATGAGGATTAGACATCCCTAAATCTTGAGATAAGCAAGAGTTGGCTTTTTACCATGCCAGAACTCATATGGTGTGGTGGGAACAGATTTAGATAGAATCTGATTCAAAAGATGAATTATAAAAAGTAATACATATCTCTAGAGAAATACAAGAAGATTTATAAAGCTCATCATGGATCGGACCATATCTAATAGGGTTCGATTCTTCTTTTTGGATATCTTATTGAGCTGAGGTTCCTTGAAGGTGTCCACTATGAGACTATACTGTTATTCTTGAGATAGGCTTGAAATTTTTTACTAAGATATTTTTTTCTTTGATCTGATCGAAGAATTTTTATGGGTTTTTTGGTCTGTTTCTCTACTTCATGTCTGAACTCTTTGAACTTTTTAAAAGCTTCAGACTTATGGTGCAATAAATATATAAATCCATATCATGAGAAATCATTGGTAAAGGTTATGAAGTAGATATAGCCATCCCTAGCTTGTACATTGAATGGACCACATGCATTAGTGCATACCAGGGCTAATATCTTAGTGGCCCTTTTTTTTGTCTCACAAAATATAGCTTAGCCATTTTTTTTTGAAGACAGGACTCATAAACTGGATAAGACTCAGAAGTCCATTGCTCGGAAAGGCCATCTTTCTCCAGTTTGCGGAGTCTGTCCTTTTCTATATGGCCTAGCCTAAGGTGCCACAAATACTTTTGGCTTCTCCTATCTCTAAGTCTCTTAGACCTTACGACATTCACAGTTTGCTTATTAATATTAACACTCGTATCCATATGTAAATGATAAAGACCGTCAATTAAGAAAGCATGTGCAATAACTTTATTTTCAAAATAAATTATACATGTATCTTTATTGAAATAAAAATTATAGTTCTCCTGTCCCAGCACAGATACAGAAATTAAATTTTTACTGACTATAGGTACAAAATAGCAATCTTTCAAAATTAAACTAATTCCTAATGGTAGTCGTTGAGGGTAGGTCCCGATGGCTACAGCAGTAACTTTTGCTCCATTATCGATCCGAAGAGTGATCTCACCTTCCCTCAGCCCTCTAATTTCTTTTAGATCTTGTATAGAAGTGCATAATTGAGCACTTGAATCAGAATCTAGAATTCAATTAGAAGAAGAGAAAATCGTTAGGTTAGTTTTAATTACGAGCAAATCAGACGTACCTTCAGAAGGCCTGTCTTGAAAAAATAATATCCTACAAGCCAATTGCATATGGGATGTGATAGGATATTTTATATAATTTATCTTTCAAACTCATATAATTGATATTAATTTATTAATAAAATAGATATTTTTGATTCATTATATGCTGCATCTTATTATTTTAAGATTATAATGAACCCTATAGGTCCAAACAATGATTTTAGGGCGTGATGAGATCATGCCAGTGAGACCTAAATTCTTGATAGCCATAACCTAAAATATGCTTAGTTGTTGGTTCATTGAGTCAGAGATCAATGATACCGGTAAGACTGGCATGTCCTATGTATGCTCAGAAATAAGGGTGGTTGATCTCACAACCACTTATATGGTGACACTAATGCAAGGATATAGGTGCTCATTAGAGAATGAATTCACTGAATAGACCTGTAGAAAATATCAGATGGAGTCTTATTTACATGTCAACTAATGATTCTCTAGTGGGAGTTGTGTAAGTGATCATTTGATCTGAGATCACTATGGTACCTTATGTATATGGATCCATATTTTAGTTCACTTCCTAACTTAGTTCTCTGATCCTTGTATGAGGTATTCTGGATATGGTGAAGTATGTATGAAGATTGTGAGTGATCAATAAGGGATCAGTCACTCTTAATAAGGAGAGCGAACATCCTATGTGATCTCATAAGTTGGTGATTCTGGAAGTCTTTGGCCCAAGTAGGATAATAATTAGAAAAGAGTTTTAATATATCATCAACTGAATCATCATCTTTTGATCGAGATATATAAAGATAAGTGATTGAATTTAACATATTTTCATACTCACAGCTCATCTGGGATGTTGTTTGATTGAAGGATTGAATTACACGATAACTTATCACTGAAGGATTTTTTGATAATTTTTTATTAAAATTTTAAATCTTTCAGATAGTCATGATATATTGTTAGACATCAATCTTGACTTATAGACTCATCAAAATTAAAAGAGTTTAATTCTGAAATCAATTAGGAAGAGTCCTAATTGATTGGGACTCTTCGGGTGACCTAATCTAATTGGATTAGGGTTACGTCGAAAGTCTAGATCCACTACTGGCTAGATTTGAAATCCAATAGATCACACACTTTGAGATTTAGCTTTGATCTAATTTAATTAAAGTTTAATATAAATTTTATGGGATAATTAGATATGCTAGCACATTGTATTAACCCAAATTTCTTTGTGCCCACTAGATGCCACACCAAAAAATAAATTGCTGCCCCACTCTAATTATCGTGTGAAGATGGAGAGTCCTTCTTCATGAAGACTCTTATCATTATGCATTGCCTTAAATTCTCAACCAGATCCTTAATGTTTTGTCACCAAATTTTAATGAGATTTTTATTGCACATAGAAGAGGGAGAGTCCTTCTGTGTGAAAGCTCTCTTGCACCATAATTCCACACGATGAATTTATTCACCATGTGAGAAAGTGGAGCGCCAAAGGTTGGTGCCCCTTGGTCCCATGACACATCTTTTGGTCCCTTATATATATGGGATGTCTCATATGGCCTAGCTTCTGGTATTTTGGATGGAAACTAGAGATAAGAGGCATGAGAATTAGTAAAAAAATTCTAAAAAAAATTTGAGAAAAAGACAAGGAGAAATTGAGTGGCAAAAGTTGTAAGAAGGATGGTGAGGGAATTAGCAAGAATTGCTAGTGTACCCTAGGATTTGATTTTTCCATATGTTAGAGCCAAAAATCAAATCCTAAGTTGTGAGACATCTAAAGAGTATCTTCTTGGCATGATCTTGATGGCAAGGTTGGAGCGACTAGACTTTGGCATGATCGTTCTTTGAGTTCGAAGCCGACAGTGTTCTTGAGAAGACAAAGCTGCGACAATGCACCGGTTAGGAAGGACCTTTGCCAACTTTCATGTAGATCACCATTGGAAGGTTTCTATATTGGAATCTCATGGAGAACACCAATGTGCCACTTTATCCTTTTTGATGAAAGTAAAAATTCCATCCCTTTTGCATGCTTGTTTTATTTTGATCGATATCGACAAGATGATTCTAGGATTTGGGTTCGGCTCAATAGTTTTAATTGTTAAAGCTATTGACTTGTTTAGTTTTTTAAAAAATTTTAAAATTTACTTTTCACTGCATGGTTGAAACCCAACACATCCTTCTTCCTGTTCTTCATGATCGTTAGGTAGGCTGGACAGTTCTTTCTCTAATGGCCTTTGACATTATAATAGAAATATTTTTTTTATCGTTAGCCTTCTTTAGAACCTCCTTCTTGGGCTTGGTCTTATTCTTTTGCTTCTTCACAGACTTCTTCTTCTTCTTAAAAGAAAATTTTTTCTTGGAGGAAGTCCGCTCCACAATTAGAACCGTATCCCTTGAACCTTTCAAGGTGCCCTCAGCAGTCACCAACATGTTCAGCAATTCGGACAAAGTGCTATTAATTTTATTCATATAGTAGTTTATAATAAATTACCCAAATAAATCAGCAAGAGACTGGAGGATCAAATTCATCTGTAATTCCTTGTCCATCATTATTGAGCTTTTGAAGCTCTTCAATGTCTTTGACATTGTCAAATAATGATCATTGATGGACTGCCCATTATGCATCTTCGCTTTGAAAAATCTATGGAAGATCTCAAAATGAGCCATGCGACTCTGCTCACCATACAACTCTTATAGGTAAGTCAACATATCCCTGACGGTCCGCATGTCTTCATGCTGGCATTGAAGATCATTTGACATAGATGCAAGAATATAGCACTTCATCCTATTGTCTTCATCCATCTACTTCTCAAGTGCAGCTCGTTGATTAGGGGATGGACGATCTGGTAGCACAGGCACATCAAATCTAGGACATGGGTTAACTTTTTGGAATTGAGAATGATTCTCAAGTTTTTGAGGTAGCCTTTGTAGTTTGTCCCAGTCAACCTATTTGTATCAAGGATACAAGCTAAAGAGTTTGAACTCAATATTGTTATCTATAGAGAGAACAATTTCTAGTTAGATATTTGTACTTGTTAAATATTTATTCTATAAACTTCAAAAACAAACAAGGCTCCCACTATTTCTTCAAATCTTCTACACTCTTCAAGTAGAAAAATAGAAACCTATACGCGATCAATTTCTAATGGGTACTGTAGTCTCATTGATTTATACACATGTCACCTAATAGTTATTGATGAGCATAGATCAATGAGCGAACAACACCTTATCTATTGTTTCACTAAGTAGGATGCAGCAGATTTGATCTCTAAGTCCTGTAGCCTCACCTAATAGTTATTGACATATTTCTTAGTTAAGTCAGACTCACCATTCACTAACAGATGCAAAGCCATCATGGATCTCTCACTTAACAGTTATTGGGCCCAACTCTATCTTTATTCTATGGTATCTAATACCAATAGAGTAGTTGTACCTTCTCGATGCAACCAAACTACTATAACTAGTCGAGAATAATCAACGTCAAGAAGGCACCTGCATCTCTACAATGATGGAAGATCATTAGACTTAATATTTAGTGAGGAGAATTAGGTTTAGATTTCTTCTAAGTCAGTAAATCTAATATCTGACTGACTAAGTTCTGATCAACACAATCACATGTTTGACAAACCTAGTCGGCATGGGTGAACTCGAGTCGACAAGTAACCTAATACAAAACATAATCTCCCAAAATGATCAGATAAGTTAAGATGATGGGGGTCCTCTTGTTGCTTTTCTTAGACATCAATGAATTGACCAGGTCAATCAACCCATCTAGGTACTTGCCTTAGACACTAAATTAGTTGATTAAATTGATCAGATTAACCTATTATCTAGATCCGAATCATTGAGCCAAATTAGATCTTAAGTCAATAAATTCACATCAAAATATGAATTAATATGATCAACTATAACTAAACTCAACTTTGAGCCCCTTTGATAGAATCCTAACCAACCATTGATTAAGTTCAATCAAATACTCAAAATCGATAATACGTTCTAGCCTGATCTGATAAATTAATCCTAATTGTAGTTTGATCACTAGATCTAATTTCTTCAACCCATACCCACATGTAATAACATAATTTTTAAATTCTCAAAACAATTTTTTAGATTATGTTTCATTGCATGCATTAATGGCTTGTGATCATAAAACAGTTTCAAATCTAAACCTAATATCATATATTATATATATGAAATTTTAGATCTAAACTACAAACATGTATCATATATATATATTAATTTTTAGATCTAAAACTAAAATTATATATAAATACATACATAACCAGATCTAAAATAATGATTAAAACTCTATGAAAATACTTTTCAAAAATAGGTTCATATCAAACTAGGACAATCTTTCAATATAGGGGGTAAACCCTATATCAAGACAACTCATACCTGTCCGATATGAACTTTTAATCGTTCTAATTTCAGATAGAGTATGAATAAAGATATATCATATACATCTATTTTTAAATCTAAAAGATTGATTTAAATATTTCAAAAATAATTTTTAAAATCAATCAATCTTGTGCTAGGATAATCTTTTTAATATAGGATAAACCCTATATCAGGATAATCTTATACTAGTACAAGATCAATTTTAAATCATTTAAGCTTTTAGATCTAAATAAAAATTAGATTATACATGTCATAAAAAATCAGTTGATCTAATACACTGTTAGAGAATGGGTAGGGTTGCATGCATAGATTTTAAAAATAATTTTGAAATAGCAGAAGTAGATCTAAGTTAAACCTTTTAACCCCACATACAATAGATCATATCTAATTCTACCCATATCCAAATCTAAGACTGCATATTGTTAGGATTTGATGTCTTGAGATTCGGTCTATACTGGCCCACAATGAGGTTTGCGATGACAAATAGAGTCCAACAAGTTTAAGATCAGCTCAAACGGAGTTCAAATGGAAAAGATATACTTGAGAGAAGCTCAGAGTGGGTTGCACAACCCACGAGGTGGTGGTGGCCGATGAATGTCATGGTGGAGCGAGCACGTGCGGTGGCATGTAGGTCTGTCGTGAGCGTGCGGCCTAATGTGCAGACGCACTGGCATGCACGGTGCATGGTCTAGGCCCAAGCGAGCGTGCACAGGCACCGCCCATACGGATCCTCATGCAGTCCACATGCGATGCGTGGATCGATGGTTCATGATGACCGCTATGGACCTACCGAGCATTTTCCACCTGATTTCTCATGGTCCACCATGGACCAGACATGTTTCGGAGGCAATTTTCATGGTCCATGATGGGTTCTCATGGATCGATGTGTGATCAGATGGCTACGGATGATTTCGATCACAATCGGATGATTATCGATGGTTCCAAGGAGATCAACGAGCGTGCAGTGCATGATATGGCATGATCCAATGGCCAGAAGTCATTCGATGTTTGATCAAACAGTGTGAAAGTGTTGTCGGGCATGATCCAATGGTGAGAGGTATGTTTGGA
The DNA here is from genome assembly GCF_000442705.2 of Elaeis guineensis. Classification (NCBI taxonomy): domain Eukaryota; kingdom Viridiplantae; phylum Streptophyta; class Magnoliopsida; order Arecales; family Arecaceae; genus Elaeis; species Elaeis guineensis. The sequence continues at coordinate 36,375,821 of NC_026001.2, read as the reverse complement.
TGCTGAAAGGAGTTTGTCTCTAATCCTGTTTGGGTTTCAGGGCCTTTAAGAGGCCCTATGGGCAAAACATCAGAGAGGGTAGCACGATGTTGTGTGTTCTACTGAGGATCCAGAGCAGTAGCAGACCAAGAGGAGCTAATAAAGAGCAGAGGCAGGGGTGCTTCAGGAAGACTATTAGGCAGTACATAGTAGTCACTTCAAGGGTCCAGGGTGTCTTTCTAGAGAGAGCTTTTATGAGGGAGAGCTTCTTATGAGAGAGAGATTGGATGTATGAAAGTTGAGGATATGATCTCCTCTTATAATTTTTCTCTTTTTCATAGTGAAGCTTGCATGCCCCTTGGAGATGAGCCTTTAGATTGATCCACATATCTGATTGTATTTTTATTTTATTTCTTTTTTCTTCCTATTATGATGCATGGTATCGAAAAGGTCATGTGGAGGTGGTGTCCTGGCCAGTCATTCCTAACAAATGGTATCAGAGCAGATGATATTCCAACTTATATAATTTGAAAATTAAAATTAAAATATTAAGATTAGATCTCAATACCTTGCATAGGTCAAACTACATCGCAGTCGATGATCGTAGATCTGAATGGTTTCTCTAGCCGCATATGTGCCCGACCTCCATAAATATCCACATAAGGATCCATTTCGATCAAAGGTGAGATGATCTTCTTGAGGTGCTAGCTCCTTTGCAAAGATCTTCTCTTTGATGGCTGAACTGGTTCTCTCTTAGATCTCACAAACTCTCTTGAGAACTAAGAAAACAGAAAGAAAGAAAAGGAGGAAGAAGGATAGGCATGAGAGCAAAATTTTTTCTCTCAATTTTTTTTTTCTCATACTTTAGGCATCCAACTATGAGACCCTATTTATAAGGAGGAGGATTAAGGTTTTGGATGAAAAAATAGTGCCCTACAAGCCAATCATATGGGGATGTGAAGGGATTTTTCTTTATTTTCTTCCTGCTCATTTTTATGATATTACTTATTTTTATTTATGAGGTATAGTATTTTATCATTTTTGCATCATATTATTTATGATTATGATAAACCCCATAGATTAGGATAATGATTTTAGAGCCATGATGAGATCATATCAATGAGACCTAAAATCTTGATGGTCTCAATCTAAAATATTTTCAGTCGTTGGATCATCGAGTCAGAGATTGATGATGCCGGTAAGATTGGTACATCCTATGTATGCTCGATAGAGAGAGTGGTTGATCTCATAGCCACTTGTGTGGTGACACTAATACAAGGATGTAGGTGCTCATTAGAGAATGAGTTCACTAAACTGACCCACAAAAGAATATCTGATGGAGTCTTACAGTATGTCAACAGATGATTCTTTAGTGGGAGCGGTGCATGTGATCCTTTGACCTAAGATCATCATGGTACCTTATGTACATGGACCCTTACTTTGGTTTATTATCTAACATACCACTTTGAGATATGTGTGGGATATTTTGGGTATGGCAAAATATGTATGAAAGTTATGAGTGGTCAATAAGAAATTAGTCACTCCTTGTAAGAGGAGAGAACATCCTATGTGATCTCATAGGATGATGACTTTGAGAGTCTCTGGCCAGAGCAGGGATGAACAGTAAAAATGATTTCTACTGATTCATAAATCGAGTCATCAAATTGGATCCAGATATATATAGATAGATATTTAGGTTTGATATATTTTCATACCCATAGCCTTTTCGAGATGTTGTGTGATCGAAGGATTGAACTGCATGGTAACTCACCATGGAAAGATAATTTTGATATTTTTATCAAATTTTAAATCTTTCAGATAGTCATGAAATATTGTTAGACATCAATATTGACTTGTGGATTCACTCAATTAAAAGAGTTTAATTCAAAAATCAATTAAGAAGAGTCCTAGTTGATTGAGACTCTCGAGCTGACCTAATCCAATCGGATTAGGATTACGTTAAGAGTTCGGATCCACTACTGGCTAGATTTGGAACCCAATGGGTCACATACAATAGAGATTTGATCTTGATCCAATCATTTTAATTTATTATAAATTTAATGGGTTAATTAAATTGCTAGCACATGAATTAACCCAAGTTTTTAATTGGATTCAGTGCAAACGCGTTTGTACTAACCCTTTGCTAGTTGTCTTAACCTAATGTGATTGGATTTGAACCATCTATTTATTAATTAGTTTATTTGATTTATATGGAAGAGTTTCATATGAATAAACCTTCTCCACACCGAAACCACATGCTAGAATTAAATTAGCATCATATTTATTTTGGAAGTTAAGGAGAGGAGTCCTTCTCCTTTACTTATCTTAATTCTCTTATATCTTCCACACATCCCTTAATTTTGTGCACCATTAGATGGTGCCTTGGGACTTGCAGGCATTGAAGAGGAGGTGGAATCCTTCTCTTGGAAGAAACTCCATGCCAAAATAAATGTGGGATGCCTATATTGTTGTGCATTAAAATGGAAGAGTCCATTTCACATTGGACTCTTATTTCCTTTCAAATTCTCCATGCATTTTTATTTCATCGTGTCATCAGATGACCCTTGGAATTATAGGCACAGAAGAGAAGAAAGAGTCCTTCTTTGGTAAGGAGTTTGAACACCAAAATAAATTGGATTCCCCCTTTTATGCATTGAGTTTGTGGAAGAGTTTTAATTGTTAAGGACTCTTAGTATCTCATGCTAATTCTTTTTCCACAAGCCAAAAGATGGCATCCAGATTTTTCTACATAGAGGAGTCTTTTGCTTGTTAATCTCTTCCTACTCCATGCCTTAACCCATGGGATTACATGCAAATAATTAATATGGTGTGTGTAATGGATAAGGGACGCCAAGAGTTGGCACCCTTTCATTCCTTATATAAGGGGCATCCCATATGGAATAAAAATCATCCAAAAATTGTTTTGGACATGGGATTAGATGAGAAGAGGTAGATAAAATCTGAGGTAAAAATAGAAAGGAAAAGGGAGAGAAAAATAGAAAGGAAGAGAGGAGTGAAAGGAAAGTACGAGATACTTATCCTAAAAATTAGATTGTTCGTGTGTTGAACATAAAATCTGATTTGTATGTGGTGAGATCTTTTGGAAAAAGATTACTAAAAGGGTCTTAGTAGAGATCATGAAGGCATACAAGTAGTGGTACAACCAGTTCTTGTGAAGGACAATCGGCAGCGCACTTAAGAAGAAGGCTGCAGTACCATGTCAAATTGGAAAGGATCCTGATCAGTCCTGTATGGATCATCGTTGGAGGGCTTCTAATTTAGAGTCTCATGGAGATATCAAAGTTACAAGATCATGATCTTCATGATGGTATATGAATTTTGATCTTCTCCTGATATGTATGTTTTTGATTATTTGATTGTAATCATCAAAGGATTCCTTGGGCTTTTGTATTTTGGTAGACTAGTTTAAATATTAAAGTTTGTTTTCAATAGTTGAATGCATATAAAAAAATTTTAAAATTTATATTTCGTAGCATTACTAAAACCCAACAATGGTATCAAAGCCACCCTTGATTGATTTAATCAAATATCATGTTATTTTGTGATATGGATTAGATCCAGTTCAAACTATGTCAAAATCAGATTTTCTGATTCATGTTTATTTGATGTTTATGATGCATTTTTGTTTATGATAAATGTTATCAATCCTTATTTGAAACTTGGATATGTAAATTTTATGATTTTTAGACTTGTGTGACAAGTTTATATTAGATCCCATAATCTAATTTTTGATAAAATTGAAATTCAGTGCATGTAATGCGCACAGTCTTGGAATGCTACATATGGATGTACATTGCCAAGTCTTAAGGCTTTTGAATTAGATGCATTCATCTAAGATCCAAGTGCCAACCACCATGTTATCGGGCACTCACCATTGTAGGTTGTCCATCTTGGTTGTTGCTCGAGTTATCTGTGAGGCCAAAATTTTTTTTTTTTGATCATGGAAAGGATGCATCAGACATGGATTAGAGTTTTTGCCAATGAATTGGTTTAACTATAATTCATTATTCTAATGTGATTAGAGTTAATGATTATAGATTAAATCAAATTCATAGTTCTAATTTGATGAGACTTCATATTCAAAATTAGGTTGATCAAATTGTCATTTACCTAATTTGATTAGGGTTTGAGTCATGGTTGACCGACTCTATGCTAACCTAATTGGATTAGGATTAATCTAAAAATTGGTCAATCTAACTCAAATGGATGATAAATAATTGGCTTAAAATTAAACTTTGGGTCAAGGGTTGAATCTAAATCAAAAATCCTAGATGGGTCTAATACTCATATATTTAAACATCTTTATTGACATGTGTTTGAATGATATCGCAATTGAAATAACATGAGTAGTTTGTTATTATTTTTATAATTATTATAAAATATATGTTGAATGTTATAGACTATAGAACATCCATATGATGGATGTATGCGTGAATGCTTTTTTATTAGTTGATTATATTAATGTATTTGCAAGAGTTGCAATAGAGACTGGGTGCCCCTGATGTAGTGTATTATCAACTGAACCTTTTCTTTCTATGTTTTCAACTGTTGATTAAAATTTTTACATGTTGATATAAAATAATAGAAAAAAAATTATTTGAGAATAGATAGAAATTATTTCTTTCTATTTTCAAATAAAGATCAAGTATTCATGGTAGATTTCATGGTGATGAAAACTAAACTATCAGGCAATTGGAGAGCGAAGGCACATTAAGATTGATCATAAGATGGTTCAATCTATGATGCACCTAGGGTTAGACCCATTAATCATCCTACAGCTCGGATGATTTTTTCAAAAGTCCATAATGTTTGTCTTCCTTTAAATATACACTCACATACTGGTAGTTATAATTACAGTTAAAGATTAGAATTTACATTGCATATGGTGTATGTATATGTTAAGGATGTATTTGAGACCTAAGTCTTTCATATAAATTATATTAAGTCATAATTATGAAGTGTTAAGAATACTACCCATGCCTTCCTACTAAGCCAGTATTATGTCAAGAACTATAGTAGGCTTGTTATGCTATCCACAAGGCTTTTTGTGGGGACTAATTTAATACTATCTTGGTGCATAATGAAGCCAATGATACTAGCTCATATTAGGTCAATAGAGTATATTAAAAATTATAGTGAGTTTGTTGTGCTATCCACAAAGCTTGCTATAGTGATTAGTATGATGTTGACTTAGTGATGCTTATAGCATATTCTGATAGTACTACTTTGTTGTGCTATCCATATTGGTAGTATTATTTAGGTATGACCATATAGATTTGAAGGATTTGATTTAACTAAAATACTATAGTTTTTGTGCTATCTACAAGGCTATAAGTATTTTAGAGGCAAAAGTTATATTAAGAGTTGCATGAGATGTAATTAGTAAAGTGTTACATATCTTTGAACTCATATGAGCTTGTTGTGCTATCCACAAAATTTTTTATGAGAAATTGAAATCTCAACCCCACTAAGAAACTTCATGATAAGGTTCCTCAATTTCATACTTGAGGGCTATAAAATTTGTTAAAATAGTGGGAGATACAATTAGACAAAATCTTCATCTAACTTGTGCATGTCATCATGAGTAGTCCTCTTTTATATTCTTATATATACATTTGCATCTTTACTATCATTGCATAGTAAATTTTTAAATAGACCGAACATCATGGAATGGTTGAGGAAAAGAAGGTGAAGAATGTCTTCACTAGAGTATCTAATTTAGTATTACAGCAATAATGAACATTAGAATTAAATTGCTAGAGTTGTCTTGCAAATATGAAGCAATAGCAGAATGCAAAAGTTGTATCTGCTAATAATTTGTATGTGATATAAATTAATTATCATTGAGTATTTTTAGCTTTAATATTTTGGGTATGTGATACCTTATATAGGTTCTCCTTATGCAAAGTGTTGCTAGACCTATAAAGTTGAAGTGAGGTGACTACTCACTTTTTGGCACTGATGGATAGTCCATTCATGCTAAGGCTATAAAAACCTATGTAACTTTATAGCAAGGTTTAGAAACTAGTAGATCGTTGTTATGTGCCATACTTATCAGAGATATTATTTCAAATTTTTTGCTATTGTGGCATAGTTTTGAAATTAATATAGAGAATAAAAGTTACTCTCCTTCTGATAAATTTTATCACTATAGTCTTATGTTCTGTCACTCAATGATGATATTCTTCATGTTGATGAGAATAAGAAATAGATATGTGATGGTCACATATCTCAGGGCAAGCAAGGTATTAGGTTTTGAACATATAGATGTTCGAAGACTAATAATATCTCGACCCAGAGATAGACACTTCATATGAGATATGGTGTATTTTTTAATATATTTCATAAATTTTATTTCTTATTCTGAAAAGATATCCTAAAAGTTGCTGTATATATATTGAATTAGATATCAATAAAATTTATAATGAGCACTCCATATGAGATATGGAAAAGGCAAAAAAGGGTTGCCAGCTTATGTGAAAAGAGTTGATGTACATAAGTTTGTGCTAGAACAAATTTGTATAAGTTTATAGGTTATCCTAAAGAATAGTATGAGATACTATTTCTTTCACCTTACTAGACAAAAGATGTTTTGTAAGCAGGTATGCCACCTTTTAGGAAAAAAATTTTTTTCAGAAGGGACAGTGAGAGGATAAATAAACTTGAGAAGTTCAAGACCTATGAGTTATCCCATCATAACCTATGGAGTGTCCACAAATTGATCCTCGATCAGATATGCCTATTGATGAGGCATAACCATGATACACACCTCCTCATCGAAGGTCAATTTGAGTGTGTAATGTATCACTCAAATTATAGTTTATCATTGAGAATGACGATACACCATACGTCATTGAGAATGGTATTTTCTTGACCTATTCGGAGATCGTCATAAGTAGAGACTCTGACAGTTGGCTTGAAATCATAGTATCCAAAATAAACATCCTGAACATCATCTAAGTATGGACTATGGTTGAAGCACCTATGGGTATTACCCAACAGGTTGCTGTCAGGAATGTCTATTCAATTTTTACTATTGCCACACTCCATCTAGAGAAGTTGTTTCTAATAGAGGGCAAATGCATTTATGAATACAAACAGGTATTGAGGAAATGGTACTTCTATTTTTGATAAGATTGTCAAAATATTTGACTTTATCAAAAATAGATGAACCATGTGTGTGTGCAAGAAGATAGGTGGGAGTCCCACTAACTTCTGATTTTGTATATGGGTGACATACAGCTTATTGGAAAGGTAGTCCAAATAATTCACTCGATCAATTATATGTTTATCACAAATATTTTCATGGAAAAGACTTGGGTTAAGCATCCAATATTTCTTGGCATTTATAGGGATAGATGTAAATGGATGTTAGGCTTGTCCCAGTCCAGGTATATAAATTTTATGTTGAAGGGGTTCAACATGAATGGCTGTAAAGGAGTTTATTTACCCATATATTCAATGTACCAAGCCTGATGTGAATTATGTTCTGCGCATAATCATTGATTTCAGGCAGATTCGTGATAGGATCTTTTGAAAACTATGAAAAGCATTCTCAAAGTACTTAAGAAGTACTAGAAGAGCAGTGAAATAAAAAAGTTTCAAATAGCAAACTATATTAGACTCAGTTAATTGCTGTTAGTAAAGATTGCTCAGGAAAGTCACCAGATGAAAGGGTTCATCACTGAGTTGGGTGTGGTCTCACTAGGAACCCATACACATCTTAGGCACTTTCACCTCATTCATGATATGATCATAAAATGAGTTAATATTAACAATATCATAATGGATCAATTCACTAAGCCTTACATAACAATAGTGTAATCGCCATCCTGATTGCATAGGCATCAGGTACAGGGATGATTGACTTTAGTGCAAGTGGGAGATTGAAAGAATAGTGCCCTAGAAGCCAATCGCATGAGGATGCGAAAAAACTTTTCTTTATTTTTTTTTACTCATTTGCTTGATATTAGTTATTTTTATTTATGAGATATAGTGTTTTATCATTTACTATATCATATTATTTATGATTATGAAAAACTTCATAGATTAGGGCAATAATTTTAGGGCCATGATGAGATCATGCCAGTGAGACCTAAAATTTTGATAGCCATAATCTAAAATATTCTCAATCGTTGGATCATCAAATTGGAGATCGATGATGCTCGTAAGACTGGTACATCCTATGTATGCTCGATGGAGAGGGTGGTTGATCTCACAGCCACTTATGTTGTAACACTAATACAAGATGAAGGTGCTCATTAGAGAATGAGTTCACTGAACTGACCCATAAAAAAATATCTGATAGAGCCTTACAGCATGTCAACGGATGGTTCTTCAGTGGGAGTGGTGCATGTGATCATTTGACTGAGATCATCATGGTATCTTGTGTACTTGGATCCTTACTTTGGTTTATTCCCTAGCACACTACTTTGAGATGTGTGTAGGATATTTTGGGTGTGGCAAAATATACATGGAGGTTGTGAGTGGTCAATAAGAAATCGATCACTCTTTGTAGGAGAGAACATCCTATGTAATCTCATACGATGATCACTCTGAAAGTCTCTGACCAGAGCAGGGATGAATAGTAAAAATAATTTTTACTAGTTCATCAATCAAGTCATCATCATCGGATCGAGATACATATGGATAGATATTTGAGTTTGATATATTTTCATACTCATAGCCTTTTCAGAATGTTGTATGATCGAAGGATTGAATTGCATGATAACTCACCACAGAAGGATAATTTTGATATTTTTATCAAATTTTAAATCTTTTGGGTAGTCATGACACATTGCTAGATGTCAATCTTGATTTATAAATTTATCCAAATTAAAAGAGTTTAATTCAAGAATCAATTAGGAAGAGTCCTAGTTGATTGGGACTCTCGAGTGGACCTAATCCAATCAGTTTTGGGTTACGTCGAGAGTCTGGGTCCACTGCTGGCTAGATTTAAAATCAATGGATCATGCATAATAAAAATTTGATCTTGATTCAATCAATTTGAATTTATTATAAATTTAATTGATTAATTAAATTTCTAGCATATGAATTAACTCAAGTTTTCAATTCCGTTCAGTGCAAATGTGTTTGTGCTAACCCTTTGCTTGTTGCCTTAACCTAATGTGATTTGATTTAAACCATCTATTTATTAGTTGGTTTATCTGATTTATATGGAAAAGTTCCATGTGAATAAACCTCTTCCACACTGAAACCACATGCTAGAATTAAATTAGCATCATATTTATTTTGAAAGTTAAGGAAGGAGTCCTTCTCCTTTACTTATCTTAATTCTCTTACATCTTCCACACGTCGCTTAATTTTGTGTGCCATCAGATGGTGCCTTGGGACTTGTGGGTGTGGAAGAGGAGGTGGAGTCCTTCTCTGGAAAGGAACTCCATGCTAAAATAAATGTGGGATGCCCATATTGTTGTGCGTTGAAATGGAAGAGTCCATTTCACATTGGACTCTTATTTCCTTTCAAATTCTCCACATGTTTTTATTTCATCATGTCATTAGATGACCCTTGGAATTATGGGCATAGAAGAGAAGGAAGAGTCCTTCTCTGGCAAGGAGTTTGAATGCCAAAATAAATTGGATTCTCCCTTTTATGCATTGAGTTTGTGGAAGAGTTTTAATTGTTAAGGACTCTTGGTATCTCATGGTAATTCTTTTTCCACGCACCATAAGATGGCGTCTAGATTTTTCTATGCAGAGGAGCAGTCCTTTTGCTTGTTAATGTCTTCTTATTCTATGTGTTAACCCATGGGATTATATGCAAAAAATTAATATGGTGTGTGTAATGAATAAAGGATGCCAAGAGTTGGTGCCCCTTGGGATTTATGTGGTGCCCCTTCATTCCTTATATAAGGGGCATCCCATATGGCATAAAAATCATCCAAAAATTATTTTAGATTGGGATCAGATGAGGAAGAGGTAGAAAAAATCTAAAGTGAAAATAGAAAGGATTAGGGAGAGAAAAATAGAAAGGAAGAGAAGAGTGAAAGGAAAGTATGAGATACTTGTCCTAAAAATCAGATTGTTCGTGTGTTGAACATAAAATCTGATTTATGTGTGGTGAGATCTTTTGGAAAATTTTTTTAAAGAGATCCTAGTAGAGGTTATGAAGGCATACAAGTGATGGTGCAATCAATTCTTATGAGGACAATCGGCAGCACACTTAAGAAGAAGGCTGCAGCACCATGTCAAATTGAAAAGAGCCCTGGTTGGTTCCATGTGGATCACCATTGGAGGGCTTCTACTTTGGAGTCTTGTGGAGATATCAAAGTTACCAGATTGTGGTCTTCATAATGGTATATGACTTCTAATCTTCTCCTGATATGTATATTTTTGATTATTTGATTGTAATCATCAAGGGGTTCCTAGGGCTTTTGTGTTTCGGTAGACTAGTTTAAATGTTAAACTTTATTTTCAATAGTTGAATGCATATAAAAAATTTTTAAAATTTATATTTTTCTGCATCATCGAAACCCAATATTGGAAGGGGATGCCACACCATGACATGCCAAACAATTTTGGAGTGTCCAACATTATTTGCGCCAAGAAAGGTTTTGCATGAGAAAGAATTTGGCACCACATAGGTTTCCTCGTATCCCTTGATTCCTTTCCTTCCTTATCCTTATCACTTGATTTAAATCAAATTCAAAATAGGAAAGGATAAGGATGATGAGTCATGAAGAGTGCCACCCCACCCCTTCTTACCCCCTCTCTATCTCATGCAAAAACTCCTCATGCTAAAGCATTTTTCCATGAGAAACTTGGGTGTGGAATCCTAGGGAGTGCAAGGGGAGAGAGAGTCTTAGGGATTTTGGACTCTGGGTTTCCTATTTTGGTTTAAACCAAATCTAATATGGTTTGGACCCAAAAGGAATAGAGAACCTAATCCAATTAAGAACTAATCTCCTCAATCAAATCCTAATCTAATTAGAAATTAACTGAACCTAAGTCTTGATCAAATCAAAAATTATTCTCCCTCGCAATTAGGGTTGATCCAATCAAATCCAATCCAAGTCAAAATGAATCCAATTCAATTAGACTTGATCTGAACCTCATTGCTCAATCAAACTGAGTCAATTAGTAATCTAATTGGTAATTAATTTTTCTATAATTCACTAACATTTAGTGAATTACATAATTGCAACATTTGCAAAAGATTAATTATCAATTAAATTGATAATTTTATCCATCAATGATTCTTAATCGTTAATCAACCATCTAATCGGATAAGAATCTCTTTTGTGGTGACCTTATAGGTTGCATTCTGTCTGATAGTGGGATATATTATGATCTCCATCATAATATCATCGAAAGTCCTTTTGATGGATTGGAAAAATTCTAACTCTATCCTTCGAGGGTCATCGATCTTCAAGATGATGTCCAACAAGTTCCATAATCCATCAATGATACTAGCAATATATAGTGACAATCTAATAGAACAAAAGTATGAACTTCTAGGTGCAGTTATCATATGATTCAGTCATTTTATCGTGAGTTCTAACTTGATAGAGGTCATGAAAAATTCGTCAAACTCCATCGTCAGTCATATGTCAGATTGGCTTGACTTGAGTTCACTTATGAATCTTATGAAAACTTCTTTCCATCATTCACACTTGCTTTGGTCGAAGACTTTCTAAACTCAATCTTATAAATTGTAAAGGACTTCTTCTTTTCTATCAAAATTGATAGATTCTATCTAGGTGTATCCTACTCCTAACAGCGAACCTGAACCTATTGTAGCCAACATACATAGTAAAGATTTGAATGTCTAGGGATCAAGAGAATATGCAGTCAAACTCAGTAGCCTCGCTATGAATAATTGATGATATTACTGGTCAAAGGATCACTCACACTACTGCAGTATCGAGATAACCACTGACGAGTGAGTAGACATCCAAGTGATTTTTTGTATTGGTCACGTTCAGTGTAAGTTATTCTCTAACAACCACCTACACTATCACTCTAGTGTAAGAACCAGATCTAGGTTTTCAGGGTTAGATTTTGAAAGTTTTTCAAGATCAGGCAGTGGAAGACTAAAATAAATCAAAATTTATTTTTAAAATAAAAAATTCTAGATCTAATATCTTATTACATGATTATTACATAGCATTAAATCAAAAATTAAAATATATAGAGCATGAACTACATGTTGATCATATCAACATGCTTCTATACTATATCTAATGTATGTATTAAAAATAGATCAGATTTATTACCTTGCAAGTTAGACATTCTAACTTTGCTGATCCAGACTTGAGGATGATGTTGCAAACCGCACACATGTCCAGTCTTTAGGAGTCATCCACACTAGCCCACGAATCTCGACCAAAAGTTTTGCTTTAGAAAATCAGCACAGTATGCTAGTATTACCTAATCCTTCTTCGATGATTGATCGGATGCCTCCTTCTTCTTGATTTGAGCTCTTCCAAAGATGAGAAGTAGGAGGAGAAGTTTTACATCTGAGATGCTCTCAGAAAACTCAAGATGGAGGAAGAGAAGAGATGAAACTAACAACCCTAGAAGAAGACCCTCTTCTTCTTCTCTTTACTCTCTCCTAGACACTCTATCTTGTGTCTATTATATCTCCATAACCCAAAGGTCTTTCTCTTTGATTTTTGGACACCCAAAGGTCTCTCAAATCTTTGTGTTATCAAAAATTTTGTGAAAAAACTCATTTTATAGAGAGAGATATAATAGAGTCCTTGTCTAGGTCAAATACCTAATCAAGGCTTATCAAAACATGGCAAGATAAGGGGCACCCAACTCTTGGGCACCTCCTCTTTATTTTTTGCATAAACCACCAGAAAAGGGTGCACAATGTGTACCCTAAAACCACAAAAATCTCAAAAAAGTTTGATAAATTTGGTGAAAAAAGGAAAGAGTTTCGATTTCTAAAACTCTATCTCATAGAATTTAAAATCCAAACTTATTCCTACTTTGATTTGATCCACAACCACTTTCCATGTATGAAAGAAGTGAGAAACCTTTTGAACATGGAAAGACCTGGAAGAGGGCTTTTTCACACAAAATAAGAGGAGATTGGAATGGAATAAGAGAGAGTGCATGGGGGGCTTATGTGGTGCAAGGTGGAATCCTAGTCTTACTAGGATTCTATCTTATGACTTGTTTTAATTTGGTTTCTCAAACCAAATCAAATTAAAATTAGATCAATCTAATTAAAATAGATTTAATCTAATTAAGAATCTAATTTAATCAGATTAAATTATATTTAAATTTGATTTAATTTTTTAATCAAATTAGAAATTAGGTTGACTTAAGTCCTAATTGAACTAGGACTAGTTTTTTTCTTACACTTAGCTTATCCAATAAACCAATTAGACTTGATCCAATCAAGCCCAAACAAATCTAATTAAATCATATTCAATTAGACTTAATCTCAGCCAATTGGCTTAATCAAATTAAGCCAATTAGCAATCAAATTGCTAATCGATCCTCCTGCAACACTTGCACTAGGTTAAATGTCAATCGTATTGATCATTTAACCCTAGAATGATTCTTAATTGTTGATCAACCATCTGATAGGATCATGAATCTAATGTGTGTGATCTCATAGGTCCGAACCTAAGCCAGTAGTATAAAAATAAATTTCTATACCAATCGAAGTGACCATCTAGAATAGTACCGACGATCGAATAGGTCGAATGTGTAGAACAACATCCTTAGAACCCATGCGATATAGTTTCTATATAATTCATCCCCTTGACCAAAATGATCATACGATACCTCAGAGTTCAATTGTCAACTCTGATCAGGTTGTTCACATTGTATTTCAAAATATCAAATCCATCTGATGGATTATCCTGATCAAGGTTTTGCAAAATTGAAATACAGTAACTCATTCTTCTCCACTCTTGGAGTGGTCAATCCCATCTCGATCATACTCTGACTTTGTAAGTACTTGACTGTGCCCAGAAGCCTTCCGTCACTGAATTAAAAATTTAGTTAGTCCAGTACCAAAGCACAGTGAGTTGCTTGCAAGTCACTGAGGTGATCTCAAGTCTAAGGGACACTTATACCTATATCCCATCAGAGACATTCTCGACAGCAGAATACTCTGGAGTTGGTCACATTCAATGATGATGTACCCTTACATCTCACCTGTATGCCATACCAGTGTCTCCACCTCCTTGGTTAAGAGGACAACCAACCCATATGGCCTACAGTGACCTATACTCGATAGAAGCTGTCGTCCTTATTAACAGCCTATCATTTGGTCTTGAACAATTTTAAGGACTAATCAATAAATCCTCTCTTTATCGAATCTAAATAGTCCTAAGGACTTTCTCATAACAATGGAGTTCATTAGAAGGTAAAAGCTTATGATGAAAATATCAAATATATTTTATTTATTAACAAATCAATTACCATACTTGGTTGCTCAACTGTCAATAGCTTGATGATTGACTTTTGGGACATATTTTTCAACAACTCTCACTTGTCCTAAAGCCACTCGGCATAGTATCTAATACCCATCTTCAACTTGTGGTTGTCGAACTCCTTTATCGTCAGGGCTTTAGTGAAGGGGTCGGCCATGTTCTCCTTTCCGTCGATCTTCTGAAGATCGACGTCACCTCGATCCACGATCTCCCAAATCAGGTGGAAGTAGCACAAAATGTGCTTCATCCACTGGTGTGCTTTGGGTTCCTTCACCTGAGCTATGGCACCAGTGCTGTCGCAGTAAAGTAGGACTGGACCATCGAGGGAGGGTGCTACTCCGAGCTTGATGATGAATTTTCTCAGCCACACAGCTTCCTTCACGACATTCGATGCTGCGATGTACTCTGCTTCACAAACAGAGTCTGCCACAGTATGCTGCTTGGAACTCTTCCAGCAGATAGCTCCACCATTCAGAGTAAAGATATAACCCGACATGCTTCTGCTGTCATCATGGTCAGATTGAAAGTTGGAGTCTGTGAACCCCACAAGTTTCAGATCTGACTCGTCATAAACCAACCATTGGTCCTTAGTATTTTTCAAATACTTAAGGATAGCTTTAATCACTTTTCAGTAGTTTTCTTTAGGATCAGATTGGTATCTACTCACTACTCCTAGTGAGTATGCCACATCTGGTCTTGTACATGTCATGACGTACATGATAGATCCCATGATGAAGCATATGGGACTCTACTCATACGCTCTCTCTCTTCAAGAGTTGTCGGACAATCCTTCTTAGAGAGAGAAATTCCATGGCCTATTGGTAGATAGCCTTTCTTGAAATTCTCCATGCTGAACCTCTTCAGCACAGTATCTATGTACGTGGACTGGGATAACCCAAGCATCTTTTTAGATCTATCCATATAGATCTTCATCCCAAGGATGTAGGATGCTTCACCCAAGTCTTTCATGGAGAACTGCAATGACAATCAAACTTTTATTTCTGTAGTGCGGGGATGTCATTCCCAATTAAGAGAATGTCATCCACGTACAAGATAAGGAATACCACAATTGGATCATTTACCCATTTATAGATGTAGGACTCTTCTCCATTCTTAATGAAGCCACACATTTTGATCACCTTATCAAAATCATGTTCCAACTCTGAGAAGCTTGCTTCAATCCATAAATGATCTCTGAAGCTTGCACACCTTGGACTCATCTGTAGATGTAAACCCCTCAAGTTGTATCATATACACCTCTTCGATCAGCTCTCCATTCAAAAAGCTATCCTTACATCCATTTGACAGATTTCATAATCCAGATGGGCAGCTATTACAAGTATTATCTGAATGGATTTGAGCATTGCCACAGGAAAAAAATCTAGTCATAGTCAATACCATAACATTGATGATATCCCTTAGCAATCATATGAGCTTTATAGGTCTCCACCTTTCCATCTGCACCCATTTTCCTTTTGAACACCCATTTACACCCAATGGGTTTAACCCCTTTAGGTGGGTCAACCAATGTCCATACATTGTTGACCTTCATGGACTCCATTTCGAATTTCATGGCTTCAAACCATTTCTCGAAATCAAGTCTCTGCATTGCATCCATATAGGTGATCGAATCCTCATCGTTCTCATCAAGTTCGATGGGATCACCATCCCAGATCAAGAAACCATAGTATCTATCTAGCTGATGTGGTACTCTACCGGATCACCTTAATGGTGCAGGTACATTGGGCTCTAGATCTGATCTAATCAAATCTGACTCAGGTTCAGCTATTGGTGTCGGTCCTTCTACCTGTTGAACTTCATCAAGTTCAACCTTAGAGGCAACGGTTCCTTCACTAAGGAACTCTTTTTCTAAAAAGATTACCTTAAGGCTGACGAACACCTTTTGTTTATCAGCATGATAGAAAAAATATCTTTGGTCTCTTTGGAGTACCCGATGAATGTGCATTTGTCAGACCTAAGTCCAAGTTGTCTGTGACTAATCGTTTGACATAGGTCGGGCACCTCCAGACCCTAAGGTGTGAAAGTACTGGCTTACGTTCTGTCCATATCTCATATGGCATCTTAATTATAGACTTACTTGGAACCCTATTTAACAGATAACAGGTTGATTTGAGTGTATATCTCCAGAAGGATATCGGCAAGCTGGCAAAATCCATCATGGATCGAACTATGTCTAACAGAGTCTAATTTCTCTTTTCAGACACACCATTATGCTGTGGTATTCCTGGAGGACTCTATTGGGAGAGAATCCCATTCTCTTCTCGATATGTGAAAAACTCACTAGAAAGATATTCCCCTCCTCAGTCAGATCGAAGAGTTTTAATGCTCTTCCCAGTTTATTTTTCTACATCACTTCAAAATCGTTTGAACATTTCAAATGAATCTGACTTATGTTTCATCAGATAGATATATCCATATCTAGATAGATCATCCGTGAAAGTTATGAAGTAGAAATATCCATCTCTAGCACTTATGCTCATGGGCTCGCATACATCGGTATGTACTAGGCCCAAGAGCTCAGTAGCTCTCTCATCTTTTTCAATAAAAGGTGACTTGATCATTTTACCAAGAAGACAGGACTCACAAGTTGGAATTGATTCACAGTCACTGACTTCGAGGATTTCCTCTTGAGTCAATCTGTTTATTCTGTTCTTGTTTATATGACCTAGCCTATAGTGCCATAAGTAGATATCTGACACACTATCTAATCTAGAGTGCTTGCCAGTAGAATAGACTCTTATCGGGCTTGATCTTTCTGATCTGGCCCTACACTGATGTCCCAGCCTAAACTTGTACCTTTACTTTCTTCTTCTTATTCTTCTTCCCTTTCTTAAAGGGTCAAGAACCAGAAGACGGACCTCCCACTAAGTTCACCGACTCCTTGTCGAGTTGGTGATCATTCTCAAAGTTCTAAAGCAATCCCAATAACCCGTGGTAGTTTACTTCAGGCTTTGTCATTCTATAATGAGTGAGAAATGGGAGATAAGACTTGGGCAGCGAGTTCAATATTGCATCTTTCTTAAGCTGCTCATGCAAGAGAAAGTTGAGCTTGCTCAATCGTTCCATCAGCTCGATCATGTACATACATGATCAGTGATAGAGACACCATCCCGTATTTTGACGTTGAAGATGGCACAACTAGTCTTGTGCCTCTCCACGTCATTGGGTGTGCCAAAGGCATCCTCTAAAACTTGAAGCATGTCCTTTGGCTGAGTCATCTCGAATCTATGACTGAACTCATCGCTCATGGCAGCCAGCATGATACAACGCACCATGGTCCGGTCACTGAGCCACTTCTGGTAAGTGTCTCTGACTGTTCCACGTGCATTAGCAGCTAACTTTTCAGGGCAGGATCCATTATCACATATAGGATCCATTCATGCTCCAAGACTATCTTCAACTTTGGTACCATCTATCGAAGTTGGGTCCCACCAACTTATCATTGTCCAACAATGATAGAGCGATAGGGAAGTGGCCATATCTGCTCAAAGAAAAATCATAACCTAATTAGTAATTGATTCATTAAACCTAAAGATTTGAACTTTAATCAAAATGTTTCTCCCACTATTTTATTCGAATTGATAGCCTCTACCTCTAATTCAAGAAATTATCCTAATTTCTAGTGGGTACTAGAATCCACTTAGACTGCACACAAGTCCAACTTTGGTTGGCCAACCCATGTACATCTAAGGGTAGGTTTGAAGTGAATTTTCAATGTAGGGGTAAAACGATAATTTTAAAACTTTTTCAAAATTATAATTTTATAGTAAAAATTATTAATTAATCTAATTAATTAACATGTATTAATCCTACACAAGATCTAAATATGATATATATAGCATGCATTTAAATCTGAAATTTTGAATTCTATAGTAAATGTTTTACTGTTATGTGTTCAGAACACATTTTCTTCGTGCAGATAGTTGATCGCTACAGTCTGATCACCGTCAGGAAGGTCTGATCATCATAATGCAACCACGCAGTATGTCTGGCCTCCATGGATCATCCACATGAAGCTCCCGATCTGATCGACTCCTCACGAATGCTAGTTCGTTACAGAACCCTTTCGATGGCCGATTCTGATCGAACTCCTTCGATCGGTGTCTGCCGACTCCTCGAATGCTCTGGATTGTTAGCAAAAGAACTGAAGAGATTGATGAAACTCTTACTGAAGTTTGGTGGGCTCACGACACTCGTAGCTCACCTTCTCACTTCTCGAACCCTAGGCAGAAACCCTAAGGTACTCACAAAAGACCCTGCGCCCTTTCTCTCTTCTTTTCTTTTCTTTTCTTTTCTTTTTCTTTTCTTTTCTCATGCAGAAGGCCTTTCTCATGCCACCCATTCTCTCTTGGATCTGATCTAACATGCCCCACCTTTTCTCTCATTTTAAAACGGTGCAAGACCGCATCTTTTCAGCATTTTCACCATGTGAGAGGATAAAGCTAGGTGGTTGCTCACTTGAATTCAAATCGAATTTGAATTCAAATGCCAACCAACCTATCCTTATCCACACAAGGTGTGAGAAGAGAAGGGGTGTGGGTTCTTTGTGTGTAGAGAATTTACACGAAAAATTTTTCTCGTATAGAGAATAGGGTGCATAAAAGAATAAGGTGGCGCATGGATTAGTTGCCCATTCAAATTCAAACATCATTTGAATTTGAATGGCCAACCAACCTTATCATTATCCACACAAGTGGCGCACAAGGGAGGGCGTGGGAAGGCTTCTGCATGGGAGAAAATTCATGAGAATTGTTTCTCATGAATTCAAATAGACGCAGGTGGGTGAGGTGGCATAGGGAGATAAGTCAAAGGTGGTTTGAAATATTTGTTGGGAATAGTGCCCCAAAGCCAATCGTCAGCCTACTGACGGTTGTGCTCTTTATTGTATTAGTACATAAATTATAAATAAATAAAATTATTTTGATATTTTTTATCATAAATTATCATCTTCTAATGAACTCCTGTGTTGTGGTGAAGTCCTTAGGACTATTTAGACTCGACAAAGGAGGATTTATCATTTAGTCCTTAAACCTGTTCACAACCAAATGATACGTTGTTACAAGGACAACAATGTTTATCGAGCATAGGTCGTTGTGTTCCATATAGGTTGGTTATCCTCTTAGCCAAGGAGTGTGGAGACACTGGTATGGCATACAGGTGAGATGTAAGGGTACATCTGCACTGAACGTGACCGACTCCGGAGCTATCTCTGCTGTCAAGATTTGCTCCGATGGGATATGGGTATAAATATCTCTCCAACCTGAGACCACTATGATGACTTGCAAGCAACTTACTGCACTTAGCCACTGGACTACCTGAATTTCTAATTCAGTGATGGAAGGATGTTGGGTGTAGTCAAGTACTTGACTTGTCGGTGCATGTGTCAAGATGGGATTGACCACTCCAGTTCAGGAGCTATGTATAGTCGTGTTTCAATTTAGCAAAACCTTGGCCAGGGTAGTCCTAGTGAGGAGTCACAGGACTATTTGAGTTGAGCACGACTCGGATGATCTAATCAGGGTTGACAGTTTAACCCTGAGTCATCCTAAACACAGGGGTCAAAAGGGATGAATTATACAGTAACCATATTCATGCTGGTTCTGAGTGTTGTGATTGTAACTATTCGACCTATCCAGATATCGGGTACCATTGCTAGATGGTCACTTCGATTAGTACAGGAATTGGTTTCTGTGCTACCGGCTTAGGTTCGAACCTGCAGGGTCACACACATTAGAGGTTCCTATCTGATCTGATGGCTGTTGAAGAGTCTTAATATTCATGGACTATGAGTTCTATGTATCTGAGACTCTGTGATTAAGAATCAGGATTCTCTAATCATAAGTCCCACACATTTTGGGTATCGGGGTCAAGAGTCCCACTGGTTTGGGCTCTTCGATCAAGGTTTCATATTGATGGACTTTGATGCCCGATTGCCCATCGAATTTGGACTTAATTTTTATGAAGATTTAATTAGTGATTTGATCACTAATTAACTCAATTTGATTGAGTAATTATTTATGGATCAAGTTTAATTGAATTGGATTCAGTTGGGTTTGACTCGATTAGGTTAAGAGTTGACCTAATCATCGAGATGGTTTGGTCCTGATTTGATCAGGGGTTGGCTTAGTCAATTCCTGATTTGATTAAATTTTATTAGCCTAATTAAGCCTAATTAAGTTGGTTTAATTTAGTCTAATTGTGCTTAACCTATTTTGATTAGGTTGGCTCAATTAGGTTCAAACCACCATTTGAATTTCAATCCCTGTGCCACCTCACATCTCTGTACCCATTTGAATTCACGAGAAGAAACTTCAAGTGAATTTTCTCTCATGCAAACCCTTCTCACACCCACTCTTGTGTGATAATCTTTGGATAAAATTGATTAGTTAGCCATTCAAATTCAAAGCGTGTTTGAATTTGAATGGATAACTTATCTCTTATGCCTTCATGACCTTATCCAATTTAGTGCCCCATATCTCAGATGAGA
Source organism: Elaeis guineensis (assembly GCF_000442705.2). Taxonomy (NCBI): domain Eukaryota; kingdom Viridiplantae; phylum Streptophyta; class Magnoliopsida; order Arecales; family Arecaceae; genus Elaeis; species Elaeis guineensis. The sequence goes on along the minus strand of NC_026001.2, from coordinate 36,354,896 downwards.
AAGAGTTTCTCATGAAACCTTTCATGCACAAAGCAGCCTGCACCTTCTCTTCTCACATCCAAGTGGATAGGAATGAGTTGGTTTGCATTTGAATTCAAATTTGATTTGAATTCAAATGTGTAACCACTTGTGTTTATCTTCTCACGCGGATAAGACACGTTCGATGTTGTTTTAAAAAGAGGAGAAGGATGGGGCGTGTGTAAAAAAAATTTGAGAAAGAAAGTGGGATGTGAGGAAGCCTTGTGTGCAAGGTGAAGGTCCAAAACCTTCTGAGAGAAAAAGAAAGAAAAGAAAGAAAATTGGGTGCAGGTTTTTAGTGTGTTCCCTAGGGTTTTAGCCTGGGGTTCGGGAAGTGAGTTAGTGAGCTATGAGTGTCGTGAGCCCATAAAATTCAAGGGAGAGAATCATCTACCTCTCAAGCATATTTGCTGATGATCCAAAGCATCCGTGGAATCAGCAAACATCGATCGAAGAAGTTCGATCAGCATCAGCCATTGAAAGGGCTCTACAATGAGCTAGCACTTGTGAGGAGCTAATCAGATCGGAGCCTCGTGTGGATGATCCACAGAGGCCAGACATGCTATGTAGCTATGTTGCGATGATCAGAAACTCTCGATGGTGATTAGATTATGATGATCAACTACCCGCACAAAGGTATTGTGTTCTGAACACAGAACAGTAAATTATTTACTGTTCAAATTTAAATTTCAAATTTAAATCCATACATGCTGCATATCATATTTAGATCCTAGTGTAGGGTAAATATATATTAATTAATTAGATTAATTAATTATTTTACTATAAAATAATAATTTTGAAAAGTTTTAAAATTACCATTTTACCCCTGCACTCAAATTTCGCTACAAATGGTATCAGAGCAGGTTCTAAGATATGATATATGAATTTGCATACGTAGATCAAGTTGTAATCTAAAAGTTTAAATTTGAAATTTAAAATTCAAATTTGAAATTTGAATTTTGAAAGTTGTTCGAAATTAAAATTCAAATATTTGAAATTCAAAATTTAAAATTTGAAATTTAAAATTTAAAATTTGAAATTAAAATTTAAAAATTTAAAATTAAAATTTAAAATTTAAAATTTAAAATTTGGTTGAAATTTTAAATTTGAAATTCAAAATTTAAAATTCAAAATTTGAAATTCAAAATTTGAAATTCAAAATTTTGAAATTTGTTTGAAATTTAAAATTCAAAATTTAAAATTTAAAATTTAAAATTTAAAATTTAAATTTTAAATTGGTATATTTAGATATACTTGATCCAAGTAGCAAGTAATCTAATTGGGTTGGTTGCTATGGCCATCCGGTCATAGGAGAAAAGTAGGGTTTAAAGGCCCTCTCCTCCCATTCGATGGGGTCTCCTATGGCCGTAGGGGTACCGCTGCAATTATATCCATGCAGATGAAGCAGCGAAAGACTTAATTGTAAAGGTTCAATTATAAATTTTATCATGAATGTGTTAGATTAGATCTAAAAAATATTCATGATTTATTTTGATTGAGTTATTTTCTGTTATGTAATTAGCAATAGGATTGCTATTTATGAAATGTGCTGATCTATTTTGAAATGAGTCAACATGTTTGGTGAACAGAAAATAAAACCTTTCAAATTTAAAAATTATTTTGAAAAGCCAAATCCTGACCCATCAACCCAAATACTTAATTAAAAAAATTAAGTGTTGTCAAGTTGGTCTAGAATTGTGAATTAAGACCTAAGATAATTGCATAAACTTATGGATCAATGGGTTAGATGGATTAGGTCCATAATTGGGTTAGACCTAAGGTTAGCTTAAAGAAATGACCAAATTGGAGTAATTGATCAAATCTAATCAAAAGTTGAATTAGATTAGGTCAAAGACACTCTAGACTCAACTCCAATAGTTGTAGTTGAATGGGTCCATGTCTTTAACTAGATCAAGATAGACTTAATTCATGGCTACGTGGTGGAACCATATTTACTAAGTTGATCAAATTAAAACTAATGAACTGGTTGGTGTCTAAGGTAAGTTTGGCAGTTTGACTAGTGGTTCTTAAGTGGGAGCTACTCGCATTGATTCGATCTCTGACGAGTTAATGGCTTATCCCCACCACTGATCTCACTTACCTGGCCAACCTGGTGAGTTAGGTTTTGATTAGATCACTTGGTGATTAGGGCACACCCATGTCATTAGGTAAATCAGTGTGACTGATTTAGGTGCTCCTAATGCCAGCTTTAATTAAATCCTTTTTAATCTGACTTGGTGAAGTCAGTGGGAGAATTGAAATTGGCTGGTTAATTTCTTCTCTTCTATCTTTTAATAAAATTTTCAAAATTATTAGGTCCCTAAAATGATTAAGTTATAGTGATAACTAAGTCATAGCCTCCCATTAAGTGAGTGATAATGAGTCCATTAGTTTAATAATCACTGGAGGCCCAAAGGCCTGGTACTTATTGACTAATGGAATTATCATTCATAGTATGATAATTTGATTTTTCGATTCACCAAATCAAGTCATGTTAACGGTTGGACCTAACCAGATCTTTTCAGTGGAGGCCAAAGCCTACTGATTAGGTTCTGGAGCAAAATTAATTACTAAAGTTGTTTAGAGAAACAACTGGTTATGAACCTACCCATAGATGCACATGGGTTGACCAACCAAAGTTGGGCTCATGTGTAGTCTGTGTGGATTCTAGTACCCACTAAGGAATTAAAGTAATTTCTCGAATTGGAGGTTGAGGCTACCAGTTTGTTAAAATACTGAGAGAAATTTAGACTAAAGTCCAAGTCTTTAGTATTAATAATTTATGTACTAATTAAGGCCTGATTTTTCTTTGTGCAGCTATGGCCACTACCCTGTTGCTCCGATCATTATTAGATAATGACAAGCTCATGGGACCTAATTTGATAGCTGGTATCAAAAATTAAAAATCATCCTTGAGCATGAGTGGATCCTTTATGTAGTAAAGGATCTGTCACCAGAGGAGCCAGCCCCGAATGCTAGAGGCACGGTCCGAGACACTTACCAGAAGTGGCTCAATGATCGTACCACCGTTCGATGCATAATGCTGGCGGCAATGAATGATGAGTTCAGTCGTAGGTTTGAGAACGCCCAGCCATGGAGATGCTTCAAATGTTGAATGACTCCTTTGGCATGCCTGATGACGTTGAAAGCACAAAACTAGTTGTGCCATTTTCAATGCTCGATGAGGGATGGGGCCTCAGTCACTGATCATGTACTGTACATGATCGAAATGATTGAGCGCCTAAGTAAACTGGGCTTTCCCTGCACGAGCAGCTCGGTAAGGATGCGATCCTTAATTCATTGCCCAAGTCCTTCCTCCCTTCCTTACTCATTTTCGAATGACAAAGCCTGCAGTGAACTACCACGGCTTGTTGGGGTTGCTGCAGAACTTTGAGAAGGACCACCAGCTCCATAAGGAGTCGGTGAATGTTGTGGGAGGGTCTTCTTCTGGTCGTCGACCCTTTAAGAAAGGGAAGAAGAACAAGAAGAAGAAGAATAAAAGGTGCAGCCATGCTGGGACAGGGTCAGACCAAGAAGCGCAAGCCCGACCAGAGCCAGGCGGAGTGCTTCTTTTGCAAGAAGCAGGGGCACTGGAAGAGGAACTGTCCTCTATACATTGCCTCCCTGGACCCAAACAGGCCAAGAAGAAGCAAGGTAATTATATGATAACACCTTGCAACTTTTTCATTTGTGATACTACTGCCTGGGTATTAGATACCGGAAGTCCTTATCATATTTGTAATTCGATGCAGGGTCTTCAGGTCAGTAGGAGATTTGATGATGGCGAGAGGTTCCTGAATGTTGGAGATGGAAGCAAAGTTCTAGTTCTAGCTTTAAAAATTATGAACCTTGTAATCAATTCTCATAATATAATTCTAAGTGAATGTCACTATTGTCCAAGCTTTTTTTAAATATTATTTCTGTAGGCCTTTTGGCCATGTACGGTTATCAATTTTTAATAAAAAAAATATTTACAATATCATTTTGAATGGTGTTACAATATTTGTTGGACAACTAGATAATAGAATTTACTTACTGTCACAGCCTGTTAATGTGGTTCAAACCTTCGGTAAACGCCCTAGAATAGATAATGTGTCAGAAGTCTACCTTTGGCACTGTAGGCTAGGTCATATCAATAAGAACAGGATAAACAGGTTGGCTCAAGAAGAAATTTTTGAAGTTGGTGATTGTGAATCACTTCCAACTTGTGAGTCTTGTCTTCTTGGGAAGATGACCAAGTCACCTTTTACTAGAAAAGGTGAGCGAGCCAGTGAACTCTTGGGTCTGGTACATTCTGATGTATGTGGACCATGAGCTCAAGTGCAAGAGATGGATATTTCTACTTCATAACCTTCACAGACGACCTATCGAGGTATGGGTATGTCTATTTAATAAAGCATAAGTCGGAGTCGTTTGAAATGTTCAAACTATTCTGAAATGAGGTAGAAAAATAAACTAAAAGTGTATTAAAATTCCTCGATCTGATCGAGGAGGTGAATACCTTTCTAATGAGTTTTTGACATATTTAGGGGAGAATGGGATTCTCTCTCAGTGGACTCCTCCTGGAACACCACAGCATAATGCTGTGTCTGAAAGGAGGAATCGGACCTTGTTAGACATGGTCCGATCCATGATGGGGTTTGCTGGTTTGCCGATCTCCCTCTGGGGATATGCTCTCAAATCGGCTTGTTACCTTCTAAATAGGGTTCCAAGTAAGTCTGTAACCAAAACGTCATATGTTATGGATAAGACGTAAGCCAGTACTCTCCACTTTAGGGTTTGGGGGTGTCCGATTTATGTTAAATTTAATTACGGACAAGCTTGGACCTTGGTCTGACAAGTGTAATTTCATAGGGTACCCAAAAGAGATCAAAGGGTATTATTTCTACCTAGCTGATGAGCAAAAGGTGTTTGTCAGCCTTAAGGCAATCTTTTTAGAAAAGAGTTCCTTGGTGAAGGGACTGTTGCCTCTAAGGTCGAACTTGAGGAAGTTCGACAGGTGGAAAAACTGACACAAGTAGCTGAACCTGAGCTGGATTTGATTAGATCAGATCCGGAGCCCATTGTTCCTGCACCCTTAAGACGATCTGGTAGAGTATCACGTCAACCGGACAGATACTATATTTTTTTGGTTTGGGATGGAGATCCTATCGAACTTGATGAAAACGATGAGGATCCGATCACCTACATGGATGCAATGCAGAGACCTGACTCTGAGAAATGCTAGAGGCCATGAAATCTAAATGGAGTCTATGAAGGTCAATGATGTGTGGACATTGGTTGACCCACCCGAAGGAGTAAAACCCATAGGGTGTAAGTGGGTCTTCAAGAGGAAGAGGGGCACAGACAGAAAGGTGGAAACCTATAAAGCTCATCTGGTTGCCAAGGGATATCGTCAACATTATGGTATAGACTATGACGAGACATTTTCTCCTGTGGCAATGCTCAAATCCATTCGGATTATGCTTGCGATAGCTACCTATCTGGACTATGAAATCTGGCAGATGGATATGAAGACAGCTTTCCTAAATGGAGAGCTGGACGAAGAGGTGTATATATGATACAACCTAAGGATTCACATCCACAGATGAGTCTAAGGTGTGCAGGCTACAGAGGTCTATTTATGGACTTAAGCAGGCATCCGGAGTTGGAACATACGTTTTGATAGGACGATCAAGACGTATGGCTTCATTAAGAAGGAGAAGAGCCCTGCATTTATAAGTGGGCTAATGGTCCAGTAGTAGTATTTCTTGTATTGTATGTGGATGACATTCTCTTAATCGAGAATGATATCCCTGCATTACAGGGAATAAAGATTTGACTATCATCACAATTCTCCATGAAGGATCTGGGAGAAGCTTTCTACATCCTAGGGATGAGGATCTATAGGGATAGATCTAAAAGGTTGCTTGGCTTATCCCAGTCCACATATATTGATACTATGCTGAAAAGATTCAGCATGGAGAATTCCAAGAATGGCTATCTACCGATAGGCATGAATTTCTCTCTCGAAGAGGGATTGTCCGACAACACCTCAAGAGAGAGAGCGTATGGGTAGAATTCTATATGCTTCAGCAGTAGGATCTATCATGTACGTCATGACATGTACACGACCAGATGTGGCATACTCACTAGGGGTAGTGAGTAGATACCAATCTGATCCAGGAGAGAATCACTGGAAGGTTGTTAAAACTATCCTGAAGTATTTAAGAAATACTAAGGATCAGTGGCTTGTTTATGGTGAATCGGACTTGAGACTTATAGGGTTTACAGACTCTATTTTCAGTCTGATCATGATGACAACAAGAGTGTGTCGGGATTTATTTTTACCCTTAATGGTGGGGCTGTCTGCTGGAAGAGTTCCAAGCAGCACACAGTGGCTGATTCAGTTTGCGAGGTGGAGTATGTCGTTGCATCAGATGCTGCCAAGGAAGCGGTGTGGCTGAGGAAATTCATCATCAAGCTCGGAGTAGCACCCTCCTTATTGGTCCAGTTCTGCTCTACTATGACAGCTCTGGAGCTATTGCTCAGGCGAAGGAACCGAAGGCACACCAACGGACGAAGCATATTCTGCGTCGCTACCATCTCATCTGAGAAATCATGGATCGAGGTGATGTCGACCTTTAGAAGATCGATGGAAAGGAGAACCTGGCCGACCCATTCACTAAAGCTATTGTGGTGAAGGAATTCGACGACTTCAAGTCGAAGATGGGTATTAGATACTACATCGATTGGCTTTAGCCAAGTGGAAGATTGTTGGGAATAGTGTCCCAAAGCCAATCGTCAGCCTGTTGACGGTTGTGCTCTTTGTTGTATTAGTACATAAATCATAAATAAATAAAAGTTATTTTAGTATTTTTCATCACAAATTTCATCTTTTAATGAACTCCTGTGTTGTGGTGAAGTCCTTAGGACTATTTAGACTCGACAAAGAAGGATTTGTCGTTTAGTCCTTAAACCTGTTCGCACCAAATGATACGTTGTTACCAAGGACAACAATATTTATCGAGCATAGGTCATTGTGTGCCATATAGGTTGGTTGTCCTCTTAACCAAGGAGTGTGGAGACACTGGTATGGCATACAGGTGAGATGTAAGGGTACATCTGCACTGAACGTGACCGACTTCGGAGCTATCTCTGCTGTCAGATTTTCTTCGATGGGATATGGGTATAAATGTCCTCCGACCTGAGACCACCATGGTGACTTGCAAGCAACTCACTACACTTAGGCACTGGACTACCTGAATTTCTAATTCAGTGACGGAAGGATGCTGGGTGTAGTCAACCACTTGACTTGTCGGTGCATGTGTCAAGATGGAATTGACCACTCCAATTCAGGAGCTATATACAGTCAAATCTTGGCCAGGGTAGTCCTATTGAGGAGTCACAGGACTGTTTGAGTTGAGCACGACTCGGATGATCTAATCAGGGTTGACAGTTTAACCCTGAGTCATCCTAAACACAGGGGTCAAAAGGGATGAATTATATAGTAACCATATTCACGTAGGTTCTGAGTGTTGTGATTATGACATTTGACCTATCAGGACGTCGGGTATCATTGCTAGATGGTCACTTCGATTAGTACAGAAATTGGTTCCTGTGCTACCGGCTTAGGTTCGAACCTGCGGGGTCACACACATTAGAGGTTCCTATCTGATCTGATGGCTGATGAAGAGTCCTAATGTTCATGGACTATGAGTCCTACGTGTCTGAACTCTGTGATTGAGAATCAGGTTTCTCTGATCATGAGTCCCACATATTTTGGGTACCGGGATCAAGAGTCTCACTGGTTTGGGACTCTTCGATCAAGGTTTCATATTGATGGACTTTGATACCCGATTGCCCATCGGATTCGGACTCAATTTTTATGAGAGATTTAATTAGTGATTTGATCACTAATTAACTCAATTTGATTGAGTAATTATTTATGGATCAAGTTCAATTGAATTGGATTCAGTTGGGTTTGACCCGATTAGGTTAAGAGTTGACCTAATCGTCGAGATGGTTTGGTCCCTGATTTGATCAGGGGTTGGACTTATCAATTCCTGATTTGATTAGGATTTTATTGAGCTAATTAAGCCTAATTAAGTTGGTTTAATTTAGTCTAATTGTGCTTAATCTATTTTGATTAGGTTGGCTCAATTAGGTTCAAACCACTATTTGAATTTCAATCCCTGCGCCACCTCACATCTCTGCGCCCATTTGAATTCACGAGAAGAAACTTCTTATGAATTTTCTCTCACACAAAGCCCTTCTCACGCCCACTCTTTTGCACCAATCTTTGGATAAAATTGATTATTTAGCCATTCAAATTCAAAGCATGTTTGAATTTGAATGGATAACTTATCTCTTGCGCCTTCATGACCTTATCCACTTTAGCGCCCCATATCACACACGAGAAAGAGTTTCTCATGAAACCTTTCCATGCACAAAGCAACCTCACACCTTCTCTTCTCACGCCCAAGTGGATAGGGATGAGTTGGTTTGCATTTGAATTCAAATTTGATTTGAATTCAAATGTGTAACCACTTGTGTTTATCTTCTCACGCGAATAAGATACGTTCGATGTTGTTTTAAAAAGAGGAGAAGGATGGGGCATGCGTAAAAAAATTCTGAGAAAGAAAGTGGGGTGTGAGGAAGCCTTGTGCATGAGGTGAAGGTCCAAAACCTTTTGAGAGAAAAAGAAAGAAAAGAAAGAAAATTGGGTGCAGGATTTTCAGTGTGTTCCCTAGGGTTTCAGCCTGGGTTCGGGAAGTGAGTTAGTGAGCTACGAGTATCGTGAGCCCACCAAATTCAAGGAAGAAAATCATCTACCTCTCAAGCATATTTTCTAATGATCCAGAGCATCTGTGGAATCGACAGACATCGATCGAAGAATTCGATCAGTATCAGCCGTCAAAAGGGCTCTACAATGAGTTAGCACTCATGAGGAGCTGATCAGATCGGGAGCCTTGTGTGGACGATCTGCAGAGGTTAGACACACTGTGTGGCTGCATTGCAGTGATCAGAGCCTCCCGACAGTGATCAGATTACGGTGATCGACTATCCACACAAAGGTATTGTGTTCTAAACACAGAACAGTAAATTATTTACTGTTCAAATTTGAATTTCAAATTTAAATCCATGCATGCTGTATATCATATTTAGATCCTAGTGTAGGGTAAATACATTTAATTAATTAGATTAATTAATTATTTTCATTGTAAAATAGTGATTTTGAAAAAATTTAAAATTACCATTTTACCCCTACACTCAAATTTCTCTACAATATTAAATCAACCTAATTGAACCAACCTTATTAAAATAGGTTAGGCACAATTAGACTAAGTTAAACCCCATATAATTGATTTAATTAAGCTCAATAAAATCTTAATCAAATCAGAAATTGACTAAGCCCAACCCCTGATCAGATCAGGGACCAAACCACCTCGATGATTAGGTCAACTCTTAACCTAATCGGGTCAAATCCAACTGAATCCAATTCAATTGGACTTGATCCAAAAATAATTACTCAATCAAATTGAGTTAATTAGTAATCAAATTACTAATTAAACCTCTCATAAATATTGAGTCCAAATCTGATGGGCAATCGGGCATCAAAATCCATCGATATGAAACCCTGATCGAAGAGTCCCAAACCAATAGGACTCTTGACCCCGGTACCCAAAATATGTGGAACTCATGATCAGAAAATCTTGATTCTCGATACAAAGTCCCAACACATAGGACTCAGAGTCCCCAAGTATTAGGACTCTTGGTCGAAGAGTCCCAGTCCAGTGGGACTCTTCACCAGCCATCAGATTAGATAGGAACCTCTAGTGTGTGTGACCCCGTAGGTTCGAACCTAAGCCGGTAGTATAGGAATCAATTTTTGTACTAATCGAAGTGACCATCTAGTAATAGTACCCAACATCTGGATAGGTCGAATAGTCGCAATCGCAACATTCAGAACCTATGCGAATATGGTTACTGTATAATTCATTCCTCTTGACCCCTATGTATAGGACGACTCAAGGTTAAACTGTCAACCTTGATCAGATCATCCGAATCATGCTCAACTCAAATAGTCCTGTGACTCCTCACTAGGACTACCCTAGCCAAGTTTTGCTAAATTGAAACATGACTGTACACGGCTCCTGAACTGGAGTGGTCAATCCCATCTTGACACACGCACCGACAAGTCAAGTACTTGACTACACCCAACAGCCTTCCGTCACTGAATTAGAAATTCAGATAATCCAGTGCCTAAGTGCAGTGAGTTGCTTGCAAGTCACTGTGGCAGTCTCAGGTCAGAGGGACAGTTATACCTATATCCCATCGGAGCAAATCTTGGCAGCAAAAAAAGCTCCAGAGTCAGTCATGTTCAGTGCAGATGTACCCATACATCTCACCTGTATGCCATACCAGTGTCTCCACACTCCTTGGTTAAGAGGACAACCAACCCATATGGCACACAACGACCTATGCTTGATAAACATTGTTGTCCTTGGTAACAATGTATCATTTGGTCGCGAACAGGTTTAAGGACTAAATGACAAATCCTCCTTTGTCGAGTCTAAATAGTCCTAAGGACTTCACCACAATACAGGAGTTCATTAGAAGATGAAATAATTTATGATGAAAAATATCAAAATAATTTTTATTAATTTATAATTCATATACTAATACAAAAAAAGCACAACCGTCAACAGGCTGACGATTCGCTTTGGGATACTATTCCCAACAATCTTCACTTGGCCTAAAGCCAATCGGTGCAGTATCTAATACCCATCTTCGACTTGAAGTCGTCGAACTCCTTCACCGCAATGGCTTTAATGAATGGGTCGGCCAGGTTCTCCTTTCCGTCGATCTTCTGAAGGTCGACGTCACCTCTATCCATGATTTCTCGGATAAGATGGTAGCGACACAGAATATGTTTCGTCCGCTGGTGTGCCTTCGGTTCCTTTGCCTGAGCAATGGCTCCAGAGCTGTCACAGTAGAGCAGAACTGGACCAACAAGGGAGGGTGCTACTCTGAGCTCGATGAGAAATTTTCTCAGCCACACGCTTCTTTGGCAGTATCTGATGTAGCGACATACTCTGTCTCGCAAACTGAATCAGCGATAGTGTGCTGCTTGGAACTCTTCCAGCAGACAGCCCCACCATTAAGGGTAAAAATAAATCGCGACACACTTTTGCTGTCATCATGATCAGACTGGAAACTGGAGTCTGTAAACCCCATAAGTCTCAAGTCCGATTCACCATAAATAAGCCACTGGTCTTTAGTATTTCTTAAATACTTCAGGATGGTTTTAACAACTTTTCAGTGATTTTCTCCTGGATCAGATTGGTATCTACTCACTACCCCTAGTGAGTATGCCACATTTGGTCATGTACATGTCATGCGTACATGATAGATCTCACTGTCGAAGCATATGAAATTCTACCCATATGCTCTCTCTCTTGAGGTGTTGTCGGACAATCCCTCTTCGAGAGAAAAATTCCATGGCCTATCGGTAGATAGCCTTTCTTGAAATTCTCCATGCAGAACCTCTTCAACATAGTATCAATATACATGGACTGAGATAAGCCAAGCAACCTTTTAGATCTATCCCTATAGATCCTCATCTCTAGGATGTAGGAAGCTTCTCCATATCCTTCATGGAGAACTATGACGACAGCCAAATCTTTATTCCTTGTAATGCAGGGACATCATTCTCGATTAAGAGAATATCATCCACATACAATACAAGAAATAGCACTACTGGACCATTAGCCCACTTATAAATGCAGGGCTCTTCTCCATTCTTAACGAAGCCATATGTCTTGATCATCCTATCAAAATGTATGTTCCAACTTCGGGATGCCTGCTTAAGTCCATAAATGGACCTCTGTAGTCTGCACACCTTAGACTCATCTGTGGATGTGAACCCTTCAGGTTGTATCATATACACCTCTTCGTCCAGCTCTCCATTTAGGAAAGCTATCTTCACATCCATCTACTAGATTTCATAGTCCAGATGGATAGCTATCGCAAGTATAATCCAAATGGATTTGAGCATTGCCATAGGAGAAAACATCTCGTCATAGTCTATACAATAACGTTGATGATATCCCTTGGCAACCAGATGGGCTTTATAGGTCTCCACTTTTCCGTCTGCAACCCTCTTCCTCTTGAAGAACCACTTACACCCTATGGGTTTTACTCCTTCGGGTGGGTCAGCCAATGTCCACACATCGTTGACCTTCATGGACTCCATTTTGGATTTCATGGCCTCTAGCCATTTCTCAGAGTCAGGTCTTTGCATTGCATCCATGTAGGTGATCAGATCCTTATCATTTTCATCAAGTTTGACAGGATCACCATCTCGGACCAAGAAACCATAGTATCTATCGGTTGACGTGGTACTCTACCAGATCGCCTTAAGGGTGCAGGAACAATGGGCTCTAGATCTGATCTAACCAAATCCGATTCAGCTTCAGCAACTTGTGTTGGTTTTTTCACCTATCGAACTTCCTCAAGTTCGACCTTAGAGGCAACAGTCCCTTTACCAAGGAACTCCTTTTCCAAAAAGATTGCCTTAAGGCTGACAAACACCTTTTGCTCATCAGCTAGGTAGAAATAATACCCTTTGGTCTCTTTTGGGTACCCTATGAAATAACACTTGTCAGACCTAGGTCCAAGCTTGTCCGTAATTAAACGTTTAATATAAGTCGGACACCCCCAAACCCTAAGGTCGAGAGTACTGGCTTACATCCTATCCATATCTCATATGGCATTTTGGTTACAGACTTACTCGAACCTTATTTAGAAGATAACAAGCCGATTCGAGCACATATGTCCAGAGGGAGATCGGCAGACCAGCAAACCCCATCATGGATCGAACCATGTCCAACAAGGTCCGATTCCTCCTTTCAGACACACCATTATGCTGTAGTGTTCCAGAGGAGTCCACTGAGAGAGAATCCTATTCTCCTCAAGATATGTCAGAAACTCATTAGAAAGGTATTCACCTCCTCGATCAGATCGAAGAGTTTTAATATACTTCTCAGTTTATTTTTCTACCTCATTTCGAAATAGTTTGAACATTTCAAACGACTCCGACTTATGCTTCATTAGGTAGACATACCCATACCTCGATAGGTCATCTGTGAAGGTTATGAAGTAGAAATATCTACCTCTTACACTTGAGCTCATGGGTCCACATACATCAGAATGTACCAGACCCAAGAGTTCACTGGCTCGCTCATCTTTTCCAGTGAAAGGTGACTTGGTCATCTTCCCAAGAAGACAGGACTCACAGGTTGGCAGTGATTCACAATCACCAACTTCAAGAATTTCTTCTTGAGCCAACCTGTTTATCCTGTTCTTATTGATATGACCTAGCCTACAGTGCCAAAGGTAGACTTCTAACATATTATCCATTCTAGGACATTTACTGAAAGTTTGAACCATATTAACAGGCTGTGATAGTAAGTAAATTCTATTATTTAGTTATCCAATAAACATTGTAACACCATTCAAAATGATATTGCAAACATTTTTTTTTATTAAAAATTCATAACTGTACATGGCCAAAAGGCCTACAGAAATAATATTTAATAAAAAACTTGGACAATAGTGACATTCACTCAGAATTATATTATGAGATTGATTACAAGGTTCATGATTCCTAAAGCTAGAACTGAAACTTTGCTTCCATCTCCAATGTTCAGGAACCTCTCGCCTTCATCAAATCTCCTACTGACCTGCAGACCCTACATCAAATTACAGATATGATAAGGGCTTCCGGTATCCAATATCCAGGCAGTAGTATCACAAATGAAAAAGTTGCAAGGTATTATCATATAATTACTTGCTTTTTCTTCGGCCTGTTCGGGTCCAGGGCGGCAATGTATAGAGGATAGTTCCTCTTCCAGTGCCCCTGCTTCTTGCAAAAGAAGTACTCCACCTGGCTTTGGTCGGGCTTGCATTTCTTGGTCTGACTCTATGCAGACATCCCAGTATGTGGCTGCACCTTCTTATTCTTCTTCTTTTCTTCTTCCCTTTCTTAAAGGGTCGACAACTAGAAGAAGACCCTCCCACAACATTCACCGACTCCTTATGGAGCTGGTGGTCCTTCTCAAAGTTCTGCAGCAACCCCATCAAGCCGTGGTAGTTCACTGCAGATTTTGTCATCCAAAAATGAGTAAGGAAGGGGAGGAAGGACTTGGGCAAAGAATAAAGGATCGCATCCTTACCGAGCTGCTTGTGCAAGAAAAAGCGCAGTTTACTTAGGTGCTCAATCATTTCGATCATGTACAGTACATGATCGGTGACTGAGGCCCCATCCCTCATCGAGCATTGAAAATGGCACAACTAGTTTTGTGCCTTTCAACGTTGTCAGGCATGCCAAAGGAGTCGTTCAACATTTGAAGCATCTCTGTGGCTGGGCGTTTTCGAACCTACGGCTGAACTCATCATTCATTGCCGCCAGCATTATGCATCGAATGGTGGTGCGGTCATTGAGCCACTTCTGATAAGTGTCTCGGACCGTCCCTCTAGCATTCGGGGCTGCTCCTCAGGTGTCGGATCCGTTACTACATAAAGAATTCGCTCATGCTCAAGGATGATTTTCAATTTTGATACCAGCTATCGAAATTAGGTCCATGAGCTTGTCATTATCTAATAATGATCGGAGCGATAGGGTAGTGGCCGTAGCTGCATAAAGAAAAATCAAACCTTTATTAGTATATAAATTATTAATACTAAAGACTTGGACTTTAGTCTAAAGTTTCTCCTAGTATTTTTATGAACTAGTAGCCTCAACTTCCAATTTGAGGAATTACTTTAATTCCTTAGTGGGTACTAGAATCCGTCCAGACCACACACGAGCCTAACTTTGGTTGGTCAACCCATGTGCATCTATGGGTAGGTTCATAACCAGTTGTTTCTCTAAATAACTTCTAGTAATTAATTTTGCCCCAGATCCTAATCAGTAGGCTTTGGCCTCCACTGAAAAGATCTGGTTAGGTCCAACCATTAACATGACTTGATTTGATGAATCTGACCAATAAATGATCAGGCCCGACTTTGGCTGGCCAACCTGACCACCATTAGAAAGACTCAACCAAATCATCATATTATGAATGATAATTCTATTAGTCAATAAGCACCAGGCCTTTGGGCCTCTAGTGATTATTAAACTAATGGACTCATTATCACTCTCTTAATGGGAGGCTATGACTTAGTTATCACTATAACTTAATCATTTTTAGGGACCTAATAATTTTTGAAATTTTATTAAAGGATAGAAGAGAAGAAATTAACCAGCCAATTTCAATCCTCCCACTGACTTCACCAAGTCAGATTAAAAGGGATTTAATTAAAGCCGGCATTAGGAGCACCTAAATCAGTCACACTGATTTACCTAATGACATGAGTGAGCCCTAATCACCAAGTGATCTAATCAAAACTTAACTCACCAGGTTGGCTAGGTAAATGAGATCAGTGGAAGGGATATGCCATTAACTCGTCAGAGATCGAATCAATGCGAGTAGCTCTCAGTTAAAAACCACTGGTCAGACTGCCAAACTTACCTTAGACACCAACCGGTTCATTAGTTTTAATTTGATCAACTTAGTAAATAGGATTCCACCGTGTAGCCATGAATTAAGTCCATCTTGGTCTAGTTAAAGACATGGACCCATTCAACTACAACTATTGGAGTGGAGTCTAGAGTGTCCTTGACCTAATATAATTCAACTTTTGATTAGATTTGACCAATTACTCTAATTAAGTCATTTCTTTAAGCTAACCTTAGGTCTAACCCAATTATGGACCTAATTCATCTAACCCATTGACCCACAAGTTTATGCAATTGTCTTAGGTCTTAATTCACAATTCTAGACCAACTAGACAACACTTAATTCTTTTAATTAAGAATTTGGGCTGATGGGTCAGGGTTTGGATTTCAAAAATAATTTTTAAATTTGAAAGGTATTATTTTCTATTCATCAAATGTGTTGACTCATTTCACCAACAGATCAGCACATTTCATAAACAGCAATCCTATTGCTAATTACATAACAGAAAATAACTCAATCAAAATAAATCATGAATATTTTTTTAGATCTAATTTAACACATTCATGATAAATTTTATAATTAAACCTTTACAATTAAGTCCTTTCACTGCTTCATCTGCATGGGATATAATCGCTCGGCACCCCTACTACCATAGGAGAACCCCATCGAATGGGAGGAGAGGATCTTTAAACCCTACTTTTCTCCTATGACCGGATGACCATGGCAACCAACCCAATTAGACTACTTGCTACTTGGATCAAGTATACCTAAATATATCAATTTCAAAATTTAAAATTTAAATTTCAAATTTTGAATTTTGAATTTCAAATTTTAAATTTTAAATTTTGAATTTTAAATTTTGAATTTCTAATTTAAAATTTCAAATAAATTTTAAATTTTAAATTTAAACTTTTAGATTACTACTTAATCTATGCATGTAAATGTATATCATATTTTAGAACCTGCTCTGATACCATTTGAAGTGAATTTTCAATGTAGAGATAAAATGATAATTTTAAAACTTTTTCAAAATTATAATTTTATAGTAAAAATTATTAATTAATTTAATTAATTAACATGTATTGATCCTACATAAAGATTTAAATATGATATATATAGCATGCATTTAAATCTAAAATTTTAATTCTATAGTAAATATTTTACTGTTATGTGTTCAGAACACATTACTTTCGTGCAGGTAGTTGATCGCTATAGTCTGTTCACCGTTAGGAAGGTTGATCATCACAATATAGTCACACAGTATGTCTGGCCTCCGTAGATCATCCACACGAAGCTTCCGATCTGATCGGTTCCTCACGAATGCTAGTTCGTTGTAGAACCCTTTCGATGGTCGATTCTGATCGAACTCCTTCGATCGGTGTCTGCTGACTCCTTAGATGCTCGGATTGTCAGCAAAAAAACTTGAGAGATTGATGAAGCTCTCTCTAAGTTTGGTGGGCTCACGATACTCGTAGCTCACCTTATCACTTCCCGAACCCTAGGCAGAAACCCTAGGGTACTCACAAAAGACCCTGCCCTTTCTCTCTTCTTTTCTTTTCTTTTCTTTTTCTTTTCTTTTCTCACACAGAAGGCCTTTCTCATGCCACCCTTTCTCTCTCAGATCTGATCTACATGCCCCACCTTCTCTCTCATTTTAAAACGGTGCAAGACCACATCTTTTCAGCATTTTCACCATGTGAGAGGATAAAGCTAGGTGGTTGCTCACTTGAATTCAAATCAAATTTGAATTCAAATGCCAACCAACCTATCCTTATCCACTCAAGCATGAGAAGAGAAGGGGCATGGGTTTTTTGTGCATAGAGAATTTACACGAAAAACTTTTTCTCATATAGAGAATGGGGCGCATAAAAGGATAAGGTGGCGTATGGATTAGTTGCCCATTCAAATTCAAACATCATTTGAATTTGAATGGCCAACCAATCTTATCATTATCCACACAAGTGGTGCACAAGGGAGGGTGTGGGAAGGCATCTGCGTGGGAGAAAATTCATGAAAACTTGTTTCTCATAAATTCAAATAGGCATAGGTGGCTGAGGTGGTGCAGGAGATAAGTCAAAGGTGGTTTGAAATATTAAATCAACCTAATTGAACCAACCTTATTAAAATAGGTTAGCACAATTAGACTAAGTTAAATCCAACATAATTAGGCTTAATTAGGCTCAATAAAATTTTAATCAAATCAAGAATTGACTAAGCCCAACCTCTGATCAGATCAGGGACCAAACCATCTCGCGATTAGGTCAACTCTTAACCTAATCGGGTCAGACCCAACTGAATTCAATTCAATTGGACTTAATCTAAAAATAATTACTCAATTAAATTGAGTTAATTAGTGATCAAATCACTAATTAAAATTTTCATAAATATTGAGTCCAAATCCGATGGGCAATCGACATCAAAGTCCATCGATATGAAACCTTGATCAAAGAGTCCCAAACCAATGGGACTCTTGACCCCGGTACCCAAAATGTGTGGAACTCATGATCAGAGAATCCTGATTCTCGATCACAGAGTCCAGACACGTAGGACTCAGAGTCTTCAAGTATTAGACTCTTGGTCGAAGAGTCCCAGTCCAGTGGACTCTTCACCAGCCATCAGATCAGATAGAAACCTCTAATGTGTGTGACCCCGCAGGTTCAACCTAAGCCAATAGCACAGAACCAATTTTGTACTAATCGAAGTGACCATCTAGTAATGGTACCGACATCCGGATAGATCGAATAGTCACAATCGCAACATTCAGAACCTACGCGAATATGGTTACTGTATAATTCATCCCTTTTGATCCTTGTGTATAGGACGACTCAGGGTTAAACTATCAACCCTGATCAGATCATCCAAATCGTGCTCAACTCAAACAGTCCTGTGACTCCTCACTAGGACTACCTTGGCCAAGGTTTTGCTAAATTGAAACACTGTACACAGCTCCTGAACTGGAGTGGTCAATCCCATCTTGACATACGTACCGAAAGTCAAGTACTTGACTACACCCAGCAGCCTTCCATCACTGAATTAGAAATTCAGGTAGTCCAGTGCCTAAGTGAAGTGAGTTGCTTGCAAGTCACTATGGCAGTCTTAGGTCAGAGGGATAGTTATACCCATATCCCATCGGAGCAAATCTTGACAGCATAAAAAGCTTCGGAGTCGGTCACGTTCAGTGCAATGTACCCTTACATCTTACCTGTATGACATACCAGTGTCTCCACACTCCTTGGTTAAGAGGACAACCAACCCATATGGCACACAACGACCTATGCTTGATAAATATTGTTGTCTTTGGTAACAATGTATCATTTGGTCGCGAACAGGTTTAAGACTAAATGACAAATCCTCCTTTGTCGAGTCTAAATAGTCCTAAAAACTTCACCACAACACAGGAGTTCATTAGAAGATGAAACAATTTGTGATAAAAAATGCTAAAATAACTTTTATTAATTTATAATTCATATACTAATATAAAAAGAGTGCAACCATCAACAGGCTGACAATTGGCTTTGGGAACTATTCCCAACAAGGTTCATAACCAATTATTTCTTTAAACAATTTCTAGTAATTTTAATGTTGCCCCAGAAACCTAATCAGTAGGCTTTGGCCTCCACTGAAAGGATCTGATTAGGTCCAACCATTAACATGACTATACTTGGTGCATCTAACCAACGAATGATTAAGCCCAACTTTGGTTGGCTCACCTAACCACCATTAGAGAGACACTTCCAAGTCATCATATGATGAGTGATAATTCCATTAGTCAACATGCACCAGGGCTTTGGGTCTGCAATGATTATTGAGTTAATGGACTTATTATCAAACACCTTAATGGGAGACTATGACTCAGTTATCTCCATAACTTTATCATTTTAAAGATCTAATAATTTTAGAATATTTAAATAATTTAGAGGAAGAGGTTAGATGAACTAGCTTATCATGATCCTCCCACTAGTTTCACCAAGTCAGCTTAAGAGAGACCATTAAAAGGACTAGTCTAGGAGCACCTAAATTAGTCACACTGATTTACCTAGCTGACATGGGTCAGCTCGAATAGTCAAGTGATCCGATCAAAAATAATTTCACCAAAAGACCAGGTAAGTTTGATCAGTAGGAGGATCGACCAAAGCTTACCTTAGACACCATCAAAAATGGCCAGGTAGGTGGGCTCCCAATTAAAAACCACCAGTCTGATTTACCTTAGACACCAACTGATTTAATTAGTTTCGATTAGATCAACCTAACAGTTCATACTAGATCGCTTAGCCAAAAATCGAGTCCATTTGGTTCTCGTTAAAGACATGGAGTTGACCAACTACAACTATTGTAATTGATCTAGAGAATCTTTGACCTAATCTAAGACAACAATTGATTAGATTTAGTCAATTCTCTAATTAAGTCCATCTTTAATCTAACCATAGGTCTAACCCGATTAATGGACCTAATTTCCACTAACCCATTAACCCAATGTGTTATAGTTTGTGTCTTAGGTTCTTCAATTCACAATCCTAGAATCTAATCAAACAACTTCTTAATTCTTAATTAAGTTTTGGGCTGAGGGTTGGGTTCGGCTTTTCGAAAATAATTTTTATATTTCTAAAATAATTTTATAATATGGTTCTACCAATCATATTGCATGTTTGATTTATAATCAAGATGCAAATAAAATAAACATGAAACAACTTTAGATCTAATCTAAATAGGTTCATGTAATTGAAATAATTTTAACTTTAAATAATTTTTTGCACAAAAATTATTAATAAAAAATTTTATTTTAGATTTAAATATTTTTTAAATTAATAAATTATAAATTTAATCTAGATCATATTAATAAATTTATGATTAAAGATAGATCTACACGAACTAAGACAACCTTTGCACTATAAGGATAAACCTTACAGCAAAACAACCTTGCAGTTCGTGATTGATCTAAAATTTTAATTTTAGATTTAATAATCAGATTATAAATTAGATCTAATCTAAGAAATAATTAAGCATTTATAAATAATCATGTAATAAACAACTTGGCTCTGATACCAATTGTAGAACCAGATCTAGAGTTTCAGGGTTACATCTTGAAACTTTTTCAAGATCAGGCAGTGGAAGACTAAAATAATTCAAAATTTATTTTTTAAAATTAAAAAATCTTTAGATCTAAGATTTATTACATAATTATTACATAATATTAAATTAGAAATTAAAAAATATAACGCATGAACTACATGTTGATCATATCAACATGTTTTTATTCCACATATAATGTATGTATTAAAAATAGATGAGATCTATTACCTTGCAAGTTAGATGTTCTAACCTTACTGATTCGGCTTGAGGATGATGTTGTAAATTACATACATGTCCAGTCTCTAGGAGTCATCCACACGAGCCAACAATCTCGACTAGAAGTCTGCTTCAAAAATCAGCACAGTATGCTAGTACTGCGCTGATCCTTCTTCGATGGTTGATAGGTGCCTCCTTCTTCTTGATTTGGCTCTTCCAAAGATGAAAATAGGAGGAGGAGTTTTACATCTGAGACACTCTCAGAAAACTCAAGATGGAGGAAGAGAAGAGATGAAACTAACCACCCTAGAAGAAGACCCTCTTCTTCTTCTCTTTACTCTCTCCTAGACGCCCTATCTTGTGTCTATTATATCTCCATGACCCAAAGGTATTTCTTTTAATTTTTGGATGACCCAAAGATCTCTCAAATCTCTATGTTCACCAAAATGTTTATAAAAAAACTCATTTTATAGAGAGAGATATGATAGAGTCCTTGTCTAGGTCAAATACCTAGTCAAGGCTTATCCAAACATGGCAAGATAAGGGGCGTCCAACTCTTGGGTGCCTCCTCCTTATTTTTGTTCATAGACCACCAGCAAAGGGTGCACAATATGTGCCCTAAAATCCACAAAAATCTCAAAAAAAATTGAATAAATTCGATGCAAAAAGGAAAGAGTTTTGGATTTCTAAAACTCTATCTCATAGAATTTGAAATCCAAACTTATTCCTACTTTGATTTGATCCACAACCACTTTCCATGTATGAAAGAAGAGAGAAAATCTTTTGGACATGAGAAAGACCTGGGAGAGGGCTTTTGTTGCACAAAATAAGAGGAGATTGGCATGGAATAAGAGAGAGTGCGTGGGGGGCTTATGTGGCACAAGGTGGAATCCTAGTCTTACTAGGATTCTATCTTATGACTTGTTTTAATTTGGTTTCTCAAATCAAATCAAATCAAAATTAGATCAACCAATTAAAATAGATCTTAACCTAATTAAGAATTAATTAATTAAATTAAATTAGATTTAAATCTGATTTAATTTTTTAATCAAATTAGAAATTAGGTTGACCCAAGTCCTAATTGAACTAGGACTAGTTTTTTCCTTACACTTGGCTTATCCAATTAACCAATTAGACTTGATCCAATCAAGTCCAAACTAAATTTAATTAAATCATATTCAATTAACTTATCTCAGCCCATTGGCTTAATCAAATTAAGCTAATTAGTTATCAAATTACTAATCGATCTCCTATAACACTTGCACTAGGTTAAATGTCAATCGTATTGATCATTTAACCCTAGAATGATTCTTAATCGTTGATCAACCATCCGATCAGATCATAAACTCTAATGTGTGTGACCTCATAGATCTGAACCTAAGCTGATAGTATAAAAATAAATTTTTATACCCATCGAAGTGACCATCTAGCAATGGTACCCGACGATCGGATAGGTCGAATATGTAGAACAACATCCATAGAACCCATGCGGATATAGTTTTCATATAATTCATCCCCTTGACCAAAATGATCGTAGGATACCTCAAGTTCAACTGTCAATTTTGATCAGGTTGTCCACATTGTATTCCAAAATATCAAATCCATCTGATGGATTACCCTGGCCAAGGTTTTGCTAAATTGAAATACAGTGACTCATTCTTCTCCAACTCTTGGAGTGGTCAATCTCATCTCGATCACACTCTGACTTTGCAATACTTGACTATGCCCAGAAGCCTTCCACCACTGAATTAGAAATTCAGTTAGTTCAGTACCAAAGCACAGTGAGTTGCTTGCAAATCACTAAGGTGATCTCAGGTCTAAGAGACACTTATACCTAAATCCCATCAGAGACATTCTCGACAGCAGAATGCTCTGGAGTTGATCACGTTCCATGATATATACCCTTATATCTCACCTGTATGCTATGCCAGTGTCTCCACCTCTTTGGTTAGGAGGACAACCAACCTATATGGCCTACAGCGACCTATGCTCGATAGAAGCTGTCATCCTTATTAACAGCTTATCATTTGATCGTGAATAGTTTTAAGAACTAATCGATAAATCCTCTCTTTATCAAATTTAAATAGTCCTAAGGACTTCATCATAACAATGGAGTTCATTAGAAGATGAAAGCTTATGATAAAATGCCAAATATATTTTATTTATTAACAAATCAATTACCATACTTGGTTGCTCAACCGTCAACACTTAACGATTGGCTTTTGAGATATATTTTCCAACATCTAGTATCCCTATATTGCAGACTTAAGACACATCTACCCTGAAGAGAGATGATCATGCATCAATCTTAAATGGATTGATCACTGCCTTCATGATGATCCTTTGATCGGGAGCATTTAGAAATCAATCATTAATAATTGTATGTCTCAAATTCTCAATACCTTAAGAATATATAAAATTATTTTTATTAATTTTTAGGATAAATCATGGACACATAAACATGATAGAATAAATTATCCTTTATTAATAATAAAAAATTTATAAGTATAAAAATAGATCCTAAAATATATAATGTGTCAGCCAACAATTGACTTCTAGGGTACTCATCTAACAATGATACCTAAGTTAGACTTGAGTCGGCTTTGCCCCGAAGATAGTGATGATGAGGGTAGGGTGTTCTCATCGAATGAAGATGAGCCTATCCTGATCAATGACGACCTTGCCCCAGTCAAAGATGCACCTACCCCAGTCGAGGGCCTAGCTCCCGCCCTACCACCAAAGATGCCGTGGGGGGTCCTTATGCAAAGACCACCAATCTTATTGGCAAGCCCATGCCCAGGGACCTTGATTAGCATTTTTTGTACTATTTGCCTTTTTCTCCTTTTTATTGACAGTAAATTTGTAATGGACTTTTCTCCAATGAAATGGATTTCCTTGTTTACCTTTGGATGCTCATGTTGAATGACTCTAGTTTCCAATGTTGGTCACTTGCCCAATCGACTTAGTCATAGCTTTGGTTGACTACCCATGAGGTAGGGGTCCTCAGCCTAGACTGCAGTCCAAAGCCTTGGTGTTCAGAGTTTAGGTTGTCTGGGGTCATGCTATCAATGGTTGATTGAAGTCATTCGATGGAGGCATTATTGCCAAGTTGTCATTGTCGTCTTAGCCCGATGTTTGGGAAGATCCTGATGAGGTCTCATCCAAAGTTGATGCTAAGTTGATCTATGATAATTTTTGTCGAGTCACCATTGTTATCTTAACTTGATCCTTGGGGGATGTTCAAGAATATCCTGACGAGATCTCATCTGAAGTCTGCCAAGTCAATTCATGGCAATTTTTTTCAAGTTGCCATCATTGTCTTAACCCGATCCCTGGGGCTGTTTGGGCAGATCTCAATGATGTCTCATCTAAAGTCAATACCAAGTTGATCCATAGTAATTTTTATCAAGTTGCCATCATCATCTTAATCCGATCACTAGGGGGATGTTCAAGAAGTTCCTGATGAGGTCTCATCATGGAGGTTCTAACTTGGGTTAGGATATCTCCTTGTGATTCGTGTCTTGCCGATCATCGTTATGGAGGTCTTAGTCACAGCCAAGATATCTCCATGAGGCTGGTGCTTTCTACCTAATCATCATGGTCTGGACCAAGGTTCGGATATCCTACATCAGACTTCCTCTAATAGTCATCCTTGAAGATCGAGGCTTGACTCAATTGTCTCAACTATGCTTTTCATGATATTTTTGATTATTCCCAATAGTCAATATCGATCGAATGTTTCATACATTTGCTTCAACAAAATTTTGGAGTTGGCTCTAAAGAAAAATCTTTTTATTGATGTAACCAAAAGGTGCCGAACTCATCAGTGGTACATTTTCATCATCTCTCTACCCCCTATCATATCTTCTACCCCCCAGCTGCCTATAAATTTGGAGATCATGCTGATAACACCAACCATGGGTCAGTTGCCATTATCTCCTCATCGGGTTGATGTTGAGGCAGGCTTTTCAGGCACTTGAAACTGTTGCCCTTTGAGGTAGCCCCTCTAGATTAGACTTCAATCTCATCCTTGAGCTAGAGGCATTCCTTGATATCATGACTATGGTCATGGTGAAAGTGGTAGTATTTTTTTTTGCTTCTCTTCGTTGGTGGAAGCTCATCGTTTAGCATTGACAAAGATATCCCTACCCTCAATTTGCATCAAGATCTAGGTCTGAGGGGCACATAGGGGAGTGTAGTTGTTAAGCATTGAGGGTAGACTCCTAGACCTAAAGCTCTTCATTAGCTGGGAAGAATCCTCTTAGTCCATGCGACGTGCTTCCCAGCCTTGCTTCTTGTTGGGATTCTTCTTCCCCTCGACCTACCTCCATGTGGCTTAGGTCTCTTTTTCCTGCATATTTTCAGGCTCACACAAGCAGATCGGCAAAGTCCCTCAAGAATATTTTGTCGAGAGAGAAAATAAGGTGCTTATTCTACAATCCCTGCTTGAGCATTGACATTCTCACCAACTTGTGCAAATTGCGTATCTCAAGCATTTGCGGCATTGAAGTGCATACGTAGTCACGCAGTGACTCATCCTCTTTCTACTAGATCGAGAAGAGGCTGTAAGTATTCTTCGACTAGACCTGGTTATTGTCAAAGTGAATGAAGAACACCCTTTCAAGCTACTCAAAGGAGTGGATGGACTCCAGCTGGAGTCCCAAATACCACTTCCACACCGACTTCTTGAGTATGGCTAGGAAGGAAAGGCAGATAAGGGCATTCGAGACATCCTGGAGTATCATGAGGGCCTTATAGCCCTCTAGGTGATTGAGGGGGTCCGAAGAGCTTGGACTCTAAATTGGTTCTCTTAGGATATCATGGGAGAAGGGGGTCATAAATTGAAGCTGAGACCGTCATTGTTCTAGTGACACCTATTCTAGACTTTGCCAAGATGGTGCTCAATGTCTAGGACCTTCCACTCAAGGTCCTTTTCCCAACAAGACTTTTCGGAAGGTGGGGAGTAGCCTAGGGTGGAATCTTTGTTGGAGAAGGAGGATCATTAGCATCAGTCTTCCTCCCTCAGACTATGATGGAAAGGTGATTGGTAGGGGATAGAGGCAAGGGTGAAGTTGAGGGTATGCTGAGGAGCCAACTCTGGACTCCCGAGGCATGAGCTGAGAAGAGCCATCCGATGTGGTGGCTCTAAGGATCGAGAATGCTCCACCACTTGGTAGAGCTATTGCACTGTACAGGTTAGCATTTGGATCTACTAGGCTAGGGCCTCTAATGATTAGGGATTGGCCATGGCAAGGGGTTACACAATGGCAGATTCTTGGGTGGTGCCACTTTGGCTGTAGTGAAAGGATTGTCGGTGGGAGGTGGTGGATTCATGTGCTCTCATTCTCTCCATGCTCTCTTTCCTCTTTGTTCAAACTGGTGGCCCTCTTTCTAGTGCTAATCTATTACTGCAAGACTCCAATTTGATGCTGATGTGGCTAGGATTGAATGACGTTTGGAGATCGAGATGTTAAAGAGGGAACCTACATGAGAAGTCCATTGTCATCAGGATCTTTTCAATGAGGGATCCTCTAATATCTATGTCAGTCGAAGCTTAAGAATAATAGAGAAAAGAGAGTGTGAAAGGAAGAGGGAGTGACAGCACATCGGGTTTTTTCTGGTGTTCAGCTTACTTGAGGGTTTCTTGTTACCTTTTTTATATGGAGGTGACACGATAAGTTGTCATGTTGGAATTCAATAGGTCGTTGGCCTTTAACCCCTTGGTTGCTAGGCCATGATCGATCAGCCGATGGGATAAGAAATCTATCTATAACCTTAGGGTTAGGATTGCTATTCATTGGTGTTAGACGTGGGTCATCCCCACATCCTGAGGGTTGTCTGGGTGGTCCTTGGTCCTAAGGATTGTCCATGTGGTTTAATGGTCCGATGTCCCAAGATTGATGTTAAGCCGGGATTCTTTGGTATGTTAGCACCTATGCAGGTTGTCAGGCTTCATTCATCGTCATCGATAGGATCCTGACCTCGGGATCGATGGATGTCTGATTAAGATGTTGGATAGAAGCTGATGATGTGAAGCTGCTTCATCTTGGTACCTTGGGTCTTGCGGTATCCAATATTGGCTTGTCAGTGAGTGCTTGATTATAATCTAATGAGGGGATGTTGAGTCAGATGCCAGATAACCTCTACAACATTACTATTGGCCATAGATCATGATAGAGGGTTTAAGGTGTCGTGATGGAAAGAATTGTCATTTTAGCTGTAGATCTTTTGATGGCTTAAAAGGATATTTTCAAAAAAGAGTCTCCAATTCTCATTTTATAGAAAAGCTAAAAATCTATGTCCCACGTGGGTTTATCTTTCTCATGAAGCATGAGTATTGTATTTTCATGGGAATACTTTTTCCAAAGCTTTCCTTTGAAAACTCTAACAAAGCAAGAGGGGTTTCTTTCAACCTTTCGTTGACCACACGTCCACACTCTCCCTTAGAGTTTTAACATCTTAAATTTCTTTTAGTGCACTAAAAGGACCATAGAAGATTGGGGGTAAACAATTGTAGTGATAACCAAAATTTGGCAGTCGAGGAACCTATAATTGCTATTTTGCATGTGCTATGCACATGCTCCTTTTAAAAGGAAAAGAATTTAATGAAGGAAAGAAAAACTATTTCTCTTCAGATAGTCCAGGTTGCATCTAAAAATTTTCTACAAATCTATATAAATAAAGATCAAATCTTTAGCTAAATAGCAGTGGAGCTAGAGATCAAATCTTCAAAAATTTAGAATCAACCTTCATGGAGGCTGGAAGTGTAGACCCTCTATTTCGCATGCATGCTAGACAACACAAAAAAAATAAGATGAACTCCGATCAAATCATCTTTGTAATCCAACCAAATGAGGGAGGAGAGGTGCTGGTGTGATGCCTCACACCAGCAAGGGGATGCCCAAGGGAGGGCCCACGGTAAGGAGGAAGTGTTGGAAATTGTGTCCTAAAATCAATCATGTGATGATTAAGTTCATCCTTGTTACGAATTATTGATTATTGAATAATAATTATTCTGATATTTTTTCATCATAAAGTAGCATCTTCCTTGAACTCTTGTACTGTGATGAAGTTCTTAGAACTATGCTAGTATATGATAAAGAAAAGATTTATCGTATAGTTCTCAAACAAGTTCATGACCAAATGATACGTCATTACGAGACGATGATGTTTATCGAGTGAAGGTCATTGTGTGCATATAGGTTGATTATCCTCTTAACCAAAGAGTGTGGTGACACTGGTATGGCATACAGGTGAGATGTAAGGGTACATCGTCACTGAACAAGTGACTCACCTACTGAGCGTTCTGCTGTCAAGAGCTGCTTGCGAAACACATGGGTATAAATATCCTTTAGAACTGAGACCACCATAGTGACTTGCAAGCAACTATCTATGCTTTGGTGCCGAACTACCTAGATTTTTAATGCAGTGACGGAAGGCTACTGGGTACAGTCAAGTACTTGCAAAGTCTGTGTGCGGATCAAGATGGGATTGATCCCTCTGGATTATTAAAGTTGATGTATCACTGTATTTCAATTTAGTAAAGCCTTAGCTAGGATAATCCATGAGATAAATTTGAAAGGTCGAAATATAATGTAGATGAAGCAATCTCGGTTGACAGTTAACCTGAGACCATCCTAGGGCATCCAGGGTCAAAAAGATGAATTATGTGGTAACCATAAGTATGGATTTTGAATATTCTTTTACGATAATTTGACCTATCTGAACGTCAAAACATTGCTAGATGATATCTCGATTAGTGTAGGAATTGGTTCTTGTGCCACTGACTTAGTATTTGAACCTATGAAGTCACGCATACAAGTCAGACAAAGTAGGAAGGAATTGACCTATGTTTATATGTCCAATCTGAAAGTACTTGACTTGATTGAACATAAGCTAACTTGATTGAGAATTGAGTTATGAGTCAAACAGATTGAAGAGTTGACTATGTCTAGCTAGCACTACACATGAGGTTCAGGTTCAATTCTGGAGACGAACAATTTCTATCTATGATCAATGGAACATATGAAAGATTGGATTTAAGTACTAATTAATTTTAAATTAGATTTGAATTAATTAAACTTAAATATATCTAAAATCTAAGTTAGACTTGGTACAAAAGTTTTAAAGAGTTTAAGATTGACAGCCTTTCAAAATTATTTCGAACCGACTTCGAATCGGATTCGAATCGGACCTATTTTGGATGAGATATGAGTATTCCTACTTGCCCTGAGAATATCCACTCATAAAGCATGATCAAAAATTAGTTTGGTACTTATTTGGGGCATTCCAAGTGGGTGTAGGAGTGGGTGCAAAGTGGATGTCATAAGTAATGGCAATTATATCTCATATAGGAGTCCTTCTTTCATGAGTATTGGACCAATTCAAATCAGATTTAAATAAAGGATCCTCCTCTTATTGGGTCATGAGAATTATCTATAAATAGAAAGGATCTCTACCTATGGATGAAAGAAGAGAATAGAATAGCAAACTAATCAAATTGAGAGAAGAGAAAAAGAGAAAGAGACAGGCATGTGAAGAGAGAGGTCCTTCATTTTCTACATCTCTCCCTTTGTTGCCGCCTCCTCTCCTTGGACGTGAATCCTTCTTGGGCATCCTACTAGCTGGTGTGAGGTGTCACATCATCACATCTTATCCATCGATTGATTGTGTATGCGAAGCTAATTGGATTGGAGTTCATCCTGCTTTTCTGCAACGTCTGACATGCATGCGAAGTAGAGGGTCTACATATCCAGGCCTCTACGAAAGTTTATATCAGATAATTTAGAATTTGATCTCTGATTCTACTACAATTCAGGTAAAAATTTGATCCTTTAACAAGTAAAATATTAGAGAAAATTTTTAGATGCAACCTGAGCATTATGAAGGAAAACTATTTTCTTCCCTTCAACTGGTATCAGAGCAGGCCTGAAATATATACATGAAAATAGAGTTTTTTATGATTACTTACATGAGATATTGATAAGTAGTATATTTTTACATTTATTGAAGGTATTTTTGATAATTTATGGTGCTAGCATCTTCTTAAAAATCCTAATTTCATGAATTTATTGAATTTTCTTAAAAAATAAGTGATTTTGAAAAAAATATGAAATTAGATATATTTATAAAAAATAGATGTTAATTTAATTGAGCAATTTAAGCACCAAAATGAAGAAAAATTTTTGAAAAATTTAATGCATATTTTTTTCAATTTTTCATGTGAAAATCAGAGCGAAAACGAAGCTAAAATACCTTAAAAAATAAAAAATATTACCTCCGGTGCACGGTGGACCGGTCGGTCGGTCCACAGAGCCAGGACGCGGTCCACAGGAATAGTTATGCAGTCCACAGGCGTGGCTCACAGTGAGAGAAAGATCTGGACGTGATCTAATGGCTGAGATTCAATCAGACCCAGATCCAATGGTTCAGACTCGTTGCCGACTTTGAATAGGACTCTTTTGCACCATCTGACGGCCCAAAGCAATCCATCACGCGATCTAATGGCTGTTATCGTTCCCGACTTTGAATAGGATTCTTTTACACGATCCGACCATTAGAACTTCATCAGAACCCAGATCCAATGGCTGACATTTGATCCGACCCTGATAAGGATTATAACTCTAATTTTTTAGTAGATCTGGATGGTCCGAAGCTGATCCGACGGCCAGGAATATTCTTAAGGAGATTAATACGATTTCTAAGGATTTTAGGACTCCTTTTCCTATCAAAAAAATTATGAAAATTTATCTATAAATAGGAGATCCGAGAATAAGCTTTAGGAGCAGAAAAATTGAGTAGAAAGTATAGAAAAAAATTAAAAAAATAAAATATCTTTAGGGACCCAAGGAAAAGAAGGAGAAAAGTCGGTTCGCTCTACGGAGTATGATGGAAGATGGAGAGGTCATCAACCATCTTTCCGATGAGGCTGAGCTGATCAACTTCAGATCCTTGTTATATTTTATTTTTATTTTATTTTATTATTCCATTTAAATTCTTTGTACTTGAATTTTAATTTCAATTAATGCAAAATTTATTTTCCCTCACTTTAAATTCTTGTCTTTTATTTTTTGCACTTAGATGCTAGGATCTAATTAGTAGATCTTAGTACCAATTTATTTTTATATTTTTAAATTTTTGTTATTTATTTTTATTGCAAGTAGATGCTAGAATCTAGTTAGTAGATCTTAGTACCCGATTTATTTTTCCAATTTTAATTTTTATTTTTTGACTTAAATTGCTTTCTCTAAAATTTTATTTTTTTTATAAAATCAAAGATTTCAAATCAAAATCCTACTTTCTCTGTGAATTCGACCCAACTCACTACTTTCTATATATTTTTAATTTTTATTGAATTTGAATTTGATCGATAATCACGGTGTCCTAACGACAGCATCTTGATCCTATCAATTTTTGGCACTGTTGTCGGAGAGGCAACAATTTTAATGTTTGATTTCTTTGTTTTTCTTATGACTATTACTTACTAATTTTTTTTTATCTTTTTTCAGAAAAAATTTCAAAAATTAAAAAAAAAAGAGATAGAAAGCTTTCAATTTTGCTTGGTGAGATCAATCCTAACCCTAGCTTTAACTAATTT
The DNA here is from genome assembly GCF_000442705.2 of Elaeis guineensis. Taxonomy (NCBI): domain Eukaryota; kingdom Viridiplantae; phylum Streptophyta; class Magnoliopsida; order Arecales; family Arecaceae; genus Elaeis; species Elaeis guineensis. Next base: position 36,323,450 of record NC_026001.2, on the reverse strand, counting down.
TTTTGTATTAATTACTATTTTTTTAAATTAACCTAAAATTCATCCACATAAACCTAATAAAAATTGCATGACAAGAGTAGAAACTTAATTTTAGGAGCATTCATCATTGTAGATTTATTTTTGGTGATCGCTGGAGACAAGGTAAGCTTTCAAGTTTTATTAGTTTCATGCATCTAATTTAGGTACATAGAACCCCTTGTTTGAAATTGGTTGTGCATATTCATCTTAAATCAATTTAAGGGCAACACCCATAATAAGATAAGATGGGATTTCATCACCCTCTTTTGCCCAAAAAAACCAACCAGAATCCCATATTAACCCGAGCCTAACTAAAATCAAGTAGACATTGGCCCCTAGAATCAATCGAGTTCAGTTTTGAGTATTGTGGTGAAGTCAAGTGCAAAGTAAGTTCGAACTCACTCCTGAAACTGGTGTCTAAGGCAAGAGGTTACAAAGGCTCTGCCTAAGTGGACTCGTGGTTATTTAATTGGTTCTATTAGCTTACCTGGCCAATTCAAGTGGTGTCTAAGGCAAGCAACGGGGGGACCCCCACGATCCCACCTCTTACCTGGCTAGTTGAAGGAAGTGAGAACAAACCCAATTTGCATTTAAACTAAGCCACTCTACATCGAACTGTTAGGTTTAAGAAACCCATAGGTGTCTAGGTTTAATTGTTTGCTAACTTGATTGCAATTAACACTTAACCACAACTAATTCTTCTCATCTTACGTCTTTAGGTCTATAAGATTTTTCTTAAGGATCTCACCTTTAAAACTTTTCTGTTTCTTTCTTTTCTCTTCTTTTTCTCCTCCTTCTTAAAAAAAGAAAAAAATCTCAACAACACACATAACAGGGTTTGCACTAATACATGCACGGTATAATTTTTTCTGGCCTAGTTGAACCTAATTCTGAAATTGAACGACTGATCCATGCTAAACATGATAATCAAATGACTAAAATTCTAAAAACCACCTAGGCAGATGAAGAATATTTTATTCTTTCCACCTATAATCCATCGATGTTTCCATCATTCTATGGGATCAAATATTCAGACTCTAGTCCTAAGGCCGATCTGAACCTAATAGCCCAAAGATTAGATAAAGTCGACCTTCTTGTCTAGAAATTTGATCAGTTCCTAGCATTAGGTCAAAAATCTCCTGCACAATACTCACCACCACCTAATTATCAGGAGATTTGTTCTATTTGTGCTAGCCCGGCCCATCATGTGAGTGAATATCCCACGGCTGCACAGTTTCCACCTTTCATTTAAGAATAAGTTCAAGCTGCTCAAGGTTACTCCAAATCTGTCAATGATCCATTCTCTAACATATATAATTCGGGCTATAGGAACCACCCTAATTTTTTTTGGAGACCCCAACAGACTCAGGCTCAAACCCAAATTTTTTCTGTGCAGAACTTTCAGAATGGGCTCCAATACCAAAATTATGCCTATAATAGTGGTCAGCCTAGTCAGCCTATCCAGCCATCCTATTACAATCAGCCATTATACCCACCTCCTCAACAGATCAATCTAGTCGATAATAGATTTAGCTAATTTCAACAAATGATCATAACCCAACAGCAATCCCTCGCTAGGCTAGAAGCACAAATAGATCAATTAACTAAATCTACCATGAGGAGATAACTAGGTCAATTGCCAAACGAACAAATATCGAATTTTGAAAATGACCCACCCAACCACCAATCACTTGGACCTAGTCATCAATCCAATGGCCCACCTAAGAATCCCCAATTTGAAAGTGACAATGCAATTTCTAAGCTTAAAAGTGATAGAATTCTTAAGGACTCATACCAAGACCAGGTGAGTGAGGCTAGTACTGATGCTAGCCAAAAAGAGAATTTAGAAGAGGAGATTAGTACTAAGACTAACCCAATAGAAGAACCTGAGCTTAGTACTGATGCTGATCTAAGTGAAGAAAAAAAGAGAGTGGATGAGTTACCCAAGATATATCCATCAAGAGTCTCATTTTCTTCAGCTTAGAAGCTAGTTCTTTCACTTTAGAATTACTATCTCCTTCAGAATTAAAATTATCTTTGATCACACTTGAGAGCACATGTTTAAAATCAAAAGATATCCTTCCAGTGCCTATTTCTTCAAACTTAGTTTCTAACCCAAAAACTCAATTCATGAGCATTTTAGAAGAACAAATAGGAGAAATTCTCGATAAACAAGGGTCTGTGAATGGGTTTGTGAACTATCTTTCTAAAATTAAGAACGAAGATGTGAACTACTTTTGAAGATTGGCAATAAAATACTAAATTTATCATAAGCCATCTTCATAATATTGGCAATCCAAAACCATTGGAATTTGTCAATCCAATATTCGACACGGGATAGTGAGAGAATCAGCATGGTCTGACTGAAGATGGTAAACTTAGTGCTTCTGGGAGGCAACCCAGTTTTTAATTTTTAGTTTTATACTTTTTGCTATCTTTTGCATTTTGTTTAGGATAATCGAGTCTTGCTTTGTGTCTTTTGTAGGGATCTGAAAATAATCTTGACTAAGTTGGGGGGAGAATCAGTTTTGAAAAGACTTATAGATTAGGTGATATCTCTCTTTTTCTTTTCTTTACATGCACTGTTCATATTTCTACTCCATTGAGGATAATGTTGATTAAATTGGGGGGAAGAATAAAATTTTTTAAGTCCTCAAGTAAGTTAGTATTTAAGCATCTAATTACACTTAAAAATCAAGTTAAACCAAGTATTTTAAAAAAAAAAAATTGATGTACAGATCAGAGAGTTTGTAAGATATTGAGAGATCAAATATTAAGAAAATTAATAAAGAGTTAAGTTTAGAACTTAAATAGTTTTCTTTGAGTATTTCTAAATTTTTCTACCAGCATCAAAGAAGAATTTACTTTCTATGGATTTGTGTAGAGTAACTATATATTTCTTTATATATTTAAAAAAAAAATTTTCAAGTACTTCATGTTGAGTAACCGGGCCTCTTTGCCTAAGCAAGCATTGAGTTTCCATCAAAAGGTATGTAGGCAAAGAAGCTTTGTTGTAAAGCTAGTTTTAACTCGTAGCCTGTTTGATTTGAGCAAGTAGGTTCGAGGGGTATTTTATACCTAGTGCCCTAAAGCCATCTGGTTTGGGAGTCATTGACTGAAAACTCACTACATGGATCAAACAGAAAGCTTAAGGGGTTAAGACACTCAATAGTGGTACAATATAAAAAAAAAATAATCAATAAATGAAGGACAGAAGTAACAATATACTTGTCCATATGAAGGTTAATGATTTAGAGATAAAGATAGGATAATTTGAAAAGGTTTAGAAAAGGTTTAGTGTTCTTAGTTTAACTCTCATATTGACTAGTATTAATACCCCAATGACATACCTCATTTACACTCTACTGAACATCAGTGGCCTTTTTAAAAAATTATTTGGTGAAATTTGAGATTTTAAGGTACTTGATTCTAAATTCTTTCTTTACTCGAGGACGAGCAAAGTTCAAGTTGGGAGTGTGATAAGTGGTATATTTTTATATTTATTGAAGATATTTTTGATAATTTATGTGCTAATTCTTAAAAATTCTAATTTCATGAATTTATTGAATTTTCTTAAAAAATAAGTGATTTTGAAAAAAAATATGAAATTAGATATATTTATAAAAAAATAGATGTTAATTTAATTGAGCAATTTAAGCACCAAAATGAAGAAAATTTTTGACATATTTTTTTCAAATTTTTAAGTAAAAATGGAGCAAAAATGAGCTAAAATATCTTAAAAAATAAAAAATATTACCTCCGATGCATGGTGGACTGGTTGGTCGGTCCACAGAGCCAGGGCACGGTCCACAGGAATAGTACGCGGTCCATAGGCGCGGCTCACAGCGAGAGAAAGATCTGAGTGCGATCCAATGGCTGAGATTCAATCAGACCCAGATCCGATGGTTCAGACTCATTGCCGACTTTGAATAGGACTCTTTTGCATGATCTGATGGTCCAGAAGCAATCATCACGCGATCCAACGACTGTTATCATTCCCAACTTTGAATAGGACTCTTTTGGAAGATCCGACGGCCAGAACTTCATCAGAACCCAGATCCAATGGTTGACATTTGATCCGACCCTGATAAGGATTATAACTCTGATTTTTTAGCAGATCTGGATGGTCCGAAGCTGATCCGATGGCCAAGAATATTCTTAAGAAGATTAATACGATTTCTAAGGATTTTAGGACTCCTTTTCCTATCAAAAAAATTATGAAAAATTTATCTATAAATAGGGGGTCTGGGAATAAGCTTTAGGAGCAAAAAAATTGAGTAGAAAGTATAGAAAAAAATTAAAAGAAAAATAAAATAACTTTAGGGACCCAAGAAAAAAAAGAGAAAAGCCGATTTGCTCTACGGAGTACGACGGAAGATGGAGAGGTCATCAACCATCTTTCCAACGAGGCTGAGCTGATCAACTTCAGATCTTTATTATAATTTTATTTTTATTTTATTTTATTTTTTTTTAAATTTTTTGTACTTGAATTTCAATTTCAATTAATTCAAAATTTATTTTCTCGCACTTTAAATTCTTGTCTTTTATTTTTTGCACGTAGATGCTAGGATCTAATTAGTAGATCTCAGTACCAATTTATTTTTATACTTTTTAAATTTTTATTATTTATTTTTATTGTAAGTAGATGCTAGGATCTAGTTAGTAGATCTCAGTACCAGATTTATTTTTTGTACTTTTAATTTTTATTTTTTGACTTAAATTATTTCTCTAAAATTTTATTTTTTTTATAAAATTAAAGATTTCAAATCAAAATTCTGCTTTCTTTATGGATTCGACCCGACTCACTACTTTCTATATACTTTTAATTTTTATTGAAGTCAGAATTTGATTGATAATCATGGTGTTCTAACGACAGCATCTTGATCCTATCAGATATGATTGAGATTTTTTGTGTGACATTAAATCTCATTTAAACTATTCATATAAAATTTTTGATCTAATTTTGATTGGATTAGAGGTATCTAATCAATGGTTGATTGAGGTTGTTATAAATCTGTTATAACAGAATTCTGCTGTTGCTGAATTTTTGATAAAAATAATATGAATTAAAAATTTATTTTAAATATATTTTAAATAAAATTTAATTTTATTATTTTTTTTATAAAGTAAAGATTATTTCAGATTTAAATTGGATCCGTTTCAATGGATATTTAGATCTAAATCCTATCATAATTTAGCACTACGTGAAAATAGATTTTATCAAAAATTAATTTTTTATGCATTCATATTTGCATCTAATTATTTTTTTATTTGATATCAAATCTAAAATTGATATTTTATAATTAGTATAAGATAAATTATAAATTTGATAGGATGTATATGTTGGAAAAGGTGAAGGGTTTCATGCATGAATTTCAAAATAATTTTGAAATATAATACAGTGGAATATGTAAATTAAATAATTTAATATACAAATGCATGTAATCAGATTACTAAATCTTAAATTAAAATTTATAATATGTCATATTATATTTATAAATCAAAAAATAAAAGCTTTAGTATTGATCAAATCAATACCCTAGATCTGAAACAGTTTCAGATCTAAAACCTAGATCACATCTAGATAAGAGAAGAGATCAGATCTCTTACCTTCATACGGGTCAAAACTTTATGGTTGACTTTTTTTATTGTCTTTGGAGCCACACATGCATCCGACATCTACAGGTGATCCATGCGAGGCTGCAATAAAATCGGAGGTTCGTCGAATGAAGATCTGCTCGAAGTGCTAGCTTCTTGCAGATCCCTTCAGATGGTTAATCTAGAAGATATTCTTTGGATCTCTTGGATATTCCAAGAGATGAAGAATATGAGGAGGAAAAGAAAGAAGTCAAACCTTTTGACCTTCCTAAAATCAGAAATAATAATATAAAAGAAAAAGTCCTAAGAGAAGACAGTTCTTCTCTTTCAGTACATCAACGATTGATGTCCTGAGAACATCTCTATGCTAGGACATGAGAAGACCTTCTTCACTAGATATTTTTCTAACTTTCAGATCTTATGATGTCTAATTTTTCTCATAGAAAAATCTCATGATTTATGGAGAAGAAGGATTCTAAAAGAAACCTTAAGAAAAGACCTTCTTTTCTTCTTCTTCTCTCATCAGAACATGATCAGATCATGTCCAAAATAAGATCACCATGTCCCAACTCATTGGAGCATGAATCCACCATGCCATCCCTCTTTCTCTCTCAGATTTTTATCACATAAAAATACAAAATAAAGAAGAAATAAATTGAGAAAAAAACAATAAGAGAAAAATATCTTCTCTCTTACCTTTTTTTCTACTAGACATCAACTTTTGATCTCTTAATAGAAGACTCTTCTCTAAGGAATTTGATGACTCAAACCACATACTCCATCCTATTTCTCTCTCAAATTTTATCACATAAAAAACACAAAAGACAAAGAAAGAATAATATGAAAGAAAAACAATGAGAGAAGACAATCTTTTCTCTTACCTTTCTCTTTACAAGATATCAACATTTGATCTCTTGATTGAAGACTCTCCTCCAAGGATTTTGGTGCCTCAAACCACCCACACCATCCTTTTTTCTATGGTTTTTCTATCTATTTTTCACTGATTTTTGACTGCCTATTTCATCTCATATGGGGCGGCAACTTTATATATGGCAGATTAGGTCAAAAGATCTAATCAACAAGGAGTCCATGGGGCGTCCAACTCTTGGACGCCCCCTCCTTCATAAATTTCATGGAAAGCATGAAAATAACCAGAAAAGGGGTGACAAAAAGAAGAGATAAGTTTAGAGAAAGTTGGCACAAGAGAGGAGAGAAGAGTCCTTGTGAAGAGGGACTCTTTCAAAAAAAGGATAAACCTAAACCACTTTCCATAATTAGCCAAATCTCTTTCCATATTGAATCAAATAAAATTTGATTCAAATCTATAGAATAAGTGGTGTGAGATAACATTCTTTATATGTGGATATCATAAAAAAATATCTAAAAATTAATTAGTGGGCAGGGGTTGAGATTTCTTAGGTGGCGCAAGAGAAGAGATGGAGTCCTAGTCTAACTAGGATTCTTATGTAGATTAGGTCAAACACTTTGAACCCAATCTAAATTATTTACAACCTAATTAATGGTGATCCTAATCCAACTAGGAGTCCAATTAAATTAGATTAAGTCATATTTAATTTTGATTTAAGGCTTAACTTAATTAAAATTAGGTGCATACAAGTCCTTGTCGAACAGGGACTTGTTCTCCCTTGCAATTGGCTTATCTAATAAACCAATTAGACTTAATCAATTAAATCCAAACTAATTTTAATTGAATCAAATTTAATTAGACTTGATCTCAGCCTAATTGCTCAATCAGATTGAGCCAATTAGCAATCCAATTGCTAATTGATCCTCCTGCAACACTTAATTAGGTCAAACATCAATTACATTGATCATTTAACCTTAGAATGATTCTCAATCATTGATTAACTATCTGATTAGATTACAACCTCTTATGTGTATGACTTATAGTTTCAAACCTAAGTCGGTAGCATAGAAACCAATTTTTGTACCAATCAAAGTAACCATCTAGCAATGTTTCCGACGTCCAGATAGGTCGAATGTATTCAAAGCAACATTCTAAAAATCCTGACCCATGGTTATCGTATAATTCATCATTTTGATCAATAATGCTCAAGATGACTTGAGTATGCTGTCAACACTCATATAAGTCATCTCTATTGTGTCTCAAAATTTTGCAAATCCTGTGACTCCTCACAAGGATTACCCAGGCCTAGGTTTTGCTAAATTGAAATACAGCGAGACATTCTCTTCCTGAAGTTAATCGGAGTGGTCAATCCCATCTTGACTCACATATTAACTTTACAAGTATTTGACTGTACTCAAAAACCTTTCAAACCTATATTAAAAATGCAAGCAATCCGATACCAAAGTACAGTGAGTTGCTTGCAAGTCACCATGGTGATCTCAAGTCAGAGGGACACTTATACCCATTGGCCTTAGCTAACTACTCTTGATAGTAGAGTGTTATATTGATCACGTTCAATACAGATGTACTCCTACATCTTACCTGGATGCCATACCAGTGTCTCCACACCACTTGGTTATGAGGATAACCAACGCATATGGCATACAGCGACCTACACTTGATAAGTTATCGTCCTTGTTAATAACTTATCATTTGGTCATGAACAATTTAAGAACCATCCAATAAATCTCTTTTATTTATTGATTGTAGTTCTAAGGACTTCATCATAATTTAGGAGTTCATTTAAGGAAGATAAACATTTATGATGAACTTGCTAAATAAATATTATTATTAGATAATTCATATACTAATTCCAATCATCTACCACTTAGATGATTGACTTTAGGATATATTTTCCAATAACTCCACTTATACTAAGCCAATCAGAATGATATCAAATATCTTATCTTTCACTTGAGTTCGTAGAACTTCTTAGTTTCGAGCCCTCAGCAAATGAGTCGGTCAAGTTCTTCTTTATCATCGATCTTCCAAAGATCGATGTCACCCTGATCTAAAATTAAAAGTGATAGCAATATAGAGTATGCTGGTCTTTCAGTTCTGTAGCCAGATTTATGGCTCCAGTGCTACGATAGGACTGGACCATCAGTGGAGGATGCCACTCCCAACCTGCTAATGAAGCTCTGCAATTATATGGCAGCATCATATGCTACGATGTACTCTACATCACTAACTTAGTAGGCTAAAGTATCCTGCTTGAAACCTTTCCAGTAGATTGCTCCTACGATTAGGGTATGATCTGACACTTTTTTGTTGTCATCTTGATCTGATTGAAATCGAAACATCCTCATATTTAAAGTCAGTATTTTCATATTTGAGTCACTGGAACTTAGTATTTCCCAAATACTCAAGGATTGTATATACAATCTTTCAGTGGTTCTTACTTAGATCAGACTGGTATCTACTTACTACCATTAGTGAGTATACCATATTTTATCTTGAATATGGAGAAATTAGATGACACTTGTTGGTGCAAAATTCCATCAAGGTCGGAGAAGCTGGAGCTGGGATGACCGCGGCCGCTATCGGGACCTGTAAAGAAAGTCTAAACCGGAGTTAGGGGTGCTCCGGCAAGACCCTCCGACGCTCAAGTCAGTACTCTGCTTCAATAGAAATGGAGTGCTCGAGCAAAAATTTTGATAGAGTTTCGAGATAGAGTTTAGAGCTTAAAAAAGAATGTATCTGGGGGTCCTTATTTTAGACGGAGAGCGTAACTAACTGATAGTGATGTCTGTAACTGTCTGGAAGTGGGCCATTCAGAGACGTGCGAAGTTTGTTACGGAGAGTAGTGGCGTCAGAGGTCACCCTGGGCCACGTGGAGCTTGCTGCAGAGAGTGGAGTGGTGTCCGTTGTCGTGACTTGCTAGAGAGTGGTGGAGCTGCATGAAATCCATTGCAGAGAGTGGAGCAGGGTGACGGCTCTTGTCGTGGCTTGTTAGAGAGTTCGGATCCGTCGGTTGAAGCTCGGTCGGGATGCCTGATGGAGCAGAATGGCTCTTCACATCGTCGTTCTGGGAGAGGCTCGGATGTTTCGAGGTCGCTGACATTTCAGATGGGAGTCACCTGCCGCAGGAGCTCGGATGGAGATTTTCTGTTGGCAGAGTCTCGGGAAGTCCGATTGCTAGGGAAGTCCGTCTAGGATTTATCTGATGTGAAGGTTGTTGGGAATAGTGTCCCAAAGCCAATCGTCAGCCTGTTGACGGTTGTGCTCCTTTTGTATTAGTACATGAATTATAAATAAATAAAAGTTATTTTGGTATTTTTTTTCATCAAATGTTTCATCTTCTAATGAACTCCTGTGTTGTGGTGAAGTCCTTAGGACTATTTAGACTCGACAAAGGAGGATTTGTCGCTTAGTCCTTAAACATGTTCGCGACCAAATGATACGTTGTTATCAAGGATGACAACGTTTATCGAGCATAGGTCGTTGTGTGCCATATGGGTTGGTTGTCCTCATAACCAAAGAGTGTGGAGACACTCCTATGGCATACAGGTGAGATGTAATGGTACATCTGCACTGAACGTGACCAACTCCGGAGCTATTTCTGCTGTCAAGATTTGCTCCGATGGGATATGGGTATAAATGTCCCTCCGACCTGAGACCGCCACGGTGACTTGCAAGCAACTCACTGCACTTAGGCACTGGACTACCAGAATTTCTAATTCAATGACGGAAGGCTGCTGGGTGTAGTCAAGTACTTGACTTGTCGGTGCATGAGTCAAGATGGGATAGACCACTCCAGTTTAGGAGCTGTGTATAGTCGTGTTTCAATTTAGCAAAATCTTGGCCAGGGTAGTCCTAGTGAGGAGTCACAGGACTAATTGAGTTGAGCACGATTCGGATGATATCATCAGGGTTGACAGTTTAACCCTGAGTCGTCCTAAACACAGGGATCAAAAGGGATGAATTATATGGTAACCATATTCACGTAGGTTCTGAATGTTGCGATTGCGATTATTCGACCTATCCGATCGTCGGGTACCATTGCTAGATGGTCACTTCGATTAGTATAGGAATTGGTTCCTGTGCTACAGCTTAGGTTCGAACCTACGGGGTCACACACATTAGTGGTTCCTTTCTGATCAGATGGCTGATAATGAGTCTTATGTGTCTGGGACTCTATGATTGAGAATTAGGATTCTTGATCATGAGTTCCACACATTTTGGGTACCGGGGTCAAAATTTTGAATTTTAAATTTTGAATTTGAAATTTGAACTCTTTGATCAGGGTTTCATATCGATGGTCTCTGATGCCTGATTGCCCATGGATTTGAACTCAATATTTATGAAAGGTTTAATTAGTGATTTGATCCCTAATTAACTCAATTTGATTGAGTAATTATTTTTGGATCAAGTCCAATTGAATTGGATTCAGTTTTGATTGACCCGATTAGGTTAAATGTTGACCTAATCGCTAAGGTGGTTTAGTCCCTGATTTGATCAAGGGTTAGGTTTAGTTAATTTTGATTTGATTAGGATTTTATTGAGCCTAATTAAGCCTAATTAAGTTAGATTTAATTTATTCTAATTATGCTTAACCTATTTAGATTAGGTTGGCTTAATTAGGTTCAAACCACCTTGACTTTTCTCCCTGTGCCACCTCACTTCTTCTGTGCATATTTAAATTCACGAGAAGCAACTTCTCATGAATTTTCTCCAGCAGAAGCCATCCCATGCCCACCCTTGTGTACCAAATATCTGGATAAAAATAAGTTGGTTGGCCATTCAAATTCAAAAGAAAGTTTGCATTTGAATGAGCAACCAACTAATCCATGCGCCATGGTCTTATCTTGTGCGCCCCATATTTTATATGAGAAAATATTTCTGTGTAAACTCTCCATGACAAATCAACTCATGCCCCTTCTCTTCTCATGCACAAGTGGATAGGGATGAGTTGGTTTTGCATTTGAATTCAAATTTGATTTGAATTCAAATGTGCAACCACTTATCTTTATCCTCTCACGCAGATAAGACATGTTCGACGTTGTTTTAAAAAGAGGAGAAAGGTGGGACGTGCGTAGAAATTTTAGGAAGAAACTTTGGGGCATGAGAAAGTTTGTGCACAAGGTGAAGGTCCAAAACCTTCCGAGAGAAAAAGAAAGAAAAGAAAGAAAATTGAGCGCAGGGTTTCTAGTGTGTACCCTAGGGTTTCTACCTAGGGTTTGGGAAGTGAGATTGGTGTGCCACGAGTGTCGTGAGTCTACAAATTTTAGGGAGAGATCCATCAGCCTCTCAAGCAATCATGCAAATGATCTAGAGCATCCGAGGAGTCGGCACACATTGATCAAGGAGTTCGATCAACATCTACCATCAAAAGGGTGAAATCACGAACTAGCATTCGTGAGGAGCTGATCAGATGCGAGCTTCGTGTGGATGATCCGCAGAGGCCAGACATTTGTGTGGCTTGACGTGATGATCAGAGCCCCCCGACGGTGATCAGATTGCGGTGATCGACTACCCGTAAAAGGTGATGTGTTCTGAACACAGTACTGTAAAAGGTTTACTGATTCAAATTTGAATTTCAAATTTAAATGCATGCTGTTGTATCATATTTAGATTCTAGTGTAAGGTTAATTAGTATTAATTAATGAGATTAACTAATAATTCACTGTAAAATAGTAATTTTAAAATTTTAAAATTACCATTTTGCCCCTGCATAAAATTTTCGCTACAAATGGTATCAGAGCATGGTTCTAGAATATGATATACATATGCATGCATAGATTAAGGTGTAATCTATAAGTTTAAATTTGAAATTCAAAATTCAAAATTCAAAATTCAAAAAAATTTGAAATTTGAAATTTGAAATTTGTTAGAAGTTTCAAATTTGAAATTCAAAATTTGAAATTTGAAATTTGGTTGAAATCTCAAATTTGAAATTTGAAATTTAAAATTTGAAATTCAAAATTCAAAATTTAAAATTCAAAGATTGGAAATTCGAAATTTGAAATTTGGTTGAAATCTCAAATTTGAAATTTAAAATTTAAAATTTGAAATTTGAAATTTAAAATTTAAAATTTAAATTTGAAATTGGTATATTTAGATATACTTGATCCAAGTAGCAAGTAATCTAATTGGGTTGGTTGCCATGGCCGTCCGGTCATAGGAGAAAAGTAGGGTTTAAAGGCCCTCTCTTCCCATTCGATGGGGTCTCCTATGGCGGTAGGGGTGCCGATGCAATAATATCCCATGCCGATGAAGCAGCGAAAGGACTTAATTATAAAATTTATCATGAATGTGTTAGATTAGATCTAAAAAAAAATTTATGATTTATTTTGAGTTATTTTCTGTTATGAAATGAGCAATAGGATTGCTGTTTATGAATTGTGCTGACCCGTTTGTGAAATGAGTCAACACATTTGGTGAACAAAAAATAAAATCTTTCAAAATTTGAAAATTATTTTCGAAATGCCAAACCCTGACCCATCAGCCCAAGTACTTAATTAAAAGAATTAAGTGTTGTCTAGTAGGTCTAGAATTGTGAATTAAGACCTAAGACAATTGCATAAACTTGTGGGTCAATGGGTTAGATGAATTAGGTCCATAATTGGGTTAGACCTAAGGTTAGCTTAAAAAATGGACTAAATGGAGTAATTGGTCAAATCTAATCAAAAGTTGAATTAGATTAGGTCAAGGATACTCTAGACTCAACTTCAATAGTTGTAGTTGAATGGGTCCATGTCTTTAACTAGACCAAGATGGACTTAATTCATGGCTACGCGGTGGAGCCCTATTTACTAAGTTGATCAATATTAAAACTAATGAACCAGTTGGTGTCTAAGGTAAGTTCGGCAGTTTTGACCAGTGGTTCTTAAGCGGGAGCTACTCGCATTGATTCGATCATTGACGAGTTAATGGCAAATCCCCACCACTGATCTCACTTACCTGGCCAATCTGGTAAGTTAGATTTTGATTAGATCACTTGGTGATTAGAGCTCACCCATGTCATTAGGTAAATCAGTGTGACTGATTTAGGTGCTCCTAATGCCAGCTTTAATTAAATCCTTTTTTAATCTGACTTGGTGAAGTCAGTGGGAGGATTGAAATTGGCTGGATGATTTCTTCTCTACTATTCTTTAATAAAATCCTCAAAATTATTAGGTCCCTAAAATGATTAAGTTATAATGATAACTAAGTCATAGCCTCCCATTAAGTGAGTGATAATGAGTCCATTAGTTCAATGATCATTGGAGGCCCAAAGGCCTGGTGCTCATTGGCTAATGAATTATTATTCATAATATGATAATTTGATTGAGTCTTTCTGATGGTGGTTAGGTTGGCCGGCCAAAGTCGGGCCTGATCATTTATTGGTCCGATTCACTAAATTAAGTCATGTTAATGGTTGGACCTAACCAGATCTTTTCAGTGGAGGCCAAAGCCTACTGATTAGGTTCTGGGGCAAAATCAATTACTAGAAGTTGTTTAGAGAAACAACTGGTTAAGAACCTACCCATAGATGCACATGGGTTGACCAACCAAAGTTGGGCTCGTGTGTAGTCTATGTGGATTCTAGTACCCATTAAGAAATTAAAGTAATTCCTCGAATTGGAGGATGAGGCTACCAGTTCGTAAAAATATTGGAAAAAACTTTAGACTAAAGTCCAAGTCTTTAGTATTAATTTATGTACTAATAGAGGTCTCGTTTTCCTTTATGCAGCTATGGCCACTACCCTATCGCTCCGGTCATTATTAGATAATGACAAGCTCATGGACCCAATTTCGATAGCTGGTATCGAAAATTGAAAATCGTCCTTGAGCATGAGCGGATCCTTTATGTAGTAACGGATCCAGCACCTGAGGAGCCAGCTCCGAACGCTAGTAAGGCGATCCGAGAACTTACTTGAAGTGGCTCAATGACCGCACCACCATTCGATGTATTATGCTGGCAGCAATGAATGACGAGTTCAGCCGAAGGTTTGAGAACGCCCAGCCACAGGAGATGCTTCAAATGTTGAACGACTCCTTTGGCACGCCTGACAACGTTGAAAGGCACAAAACTAGTTGTGCCATTTTCAATGCTCGGATGAGGGATGGGGCCTCAGTCACTGATCATGTACTGTACATGATCGAGATGATTGAGCGCCTAAGCAAATTGGGCTTTCCTCTGCACGAGCAGCTCGGTAAGGATGCGATCCTTAATTCCTTGCCCAAGTCCTTCCTCCCATTCCTTACTCATTTTCGAATGACAAAGCCTGCAGTAAACTACCACGGATTGTTGGGGTTGCTGCAGAACTTTGAGAAGGATCACCAACTCCATAAGGAGTCGGTGAATGTAGTGGGAGGGTCTTCTTCTCGTCGTCAACCCTTTGGGAAGGGGAAGAAGAACAATAAGAAGAAAAATAAGAAGGTGCAATCTCATGCTGGGACAGTAGCACAGGGTCAGACCAAGAAGTGCAAGCACGACCAGAGCAAGGCGGAGTGCTTCTTTTGCAAGAAGCAGGGGCATTGGAAGAGGAACTATCCTCAATACATTGCCTCCCTGGACCCGAACAGGCCAAAGAAGAAGCAAGGTAATTATATGATAACTCCTTGCAACTTTTCAATTTGTGATACTACTGTCTGGGTATTGGATACCGGAAGCCCTTATCATATTTGTAATTCGATGCAGGGTCTGCAGGTCAGTAGGAGATTTGATGAAGGCGAGAGGTTCCTGAACGTTGGAGATGGAAGCAAAGTTCCAGTTCTAGCTTTAGGAATCATGAGTCTTGTAATCAATTCTCGTAATGTAATTCTGAGTGAATGTCACTATTGTCCAAGTTTTTTATTAAATATTATTTCTGTAGGTCTTTTGGCCATGTACGGTTATGATTTTTTAATAAAAAAAATATTTGCAATATCATTTTGAATGGTGTTACAATATTTGTTGGATAATTAAATAATAGAATTTACTTACTATCACAGCCTGTTAATGTGGTTCAAAACTTCGGTAAACGCTCTAGAATAGATAATGTGTCAGAAGTCTACCTTTGGCACTGTAGGCTAGGTCATATCAATAAGAACAGGATAAACAGGTTGGCTCAAGAAGGAATTCTTGAAGTTAGTGATTGTGAATCACTTCCAACCTGTGAGTCCTGTCTTCTTGGGAAGATGACCAAGTCACCTTTTACTGGAAAAGGTGAGCGAGCCAGTGAACTCTTAGGTCTGGTACATTCTGATGTATGTGGACCCATGAGCTCAAGTGCAAGAGGTGGATTTTTCTACTTCATAACCTTCACAGACGACCTATCTAGGTATGGGTATGTCTATTTAATGAAGCATAAGTCAGAATCATTTGAAATGTTCAAACTATTCTGAAATGAGGTAGAAAAACAAACTGGAAAGTGTATTAAAACTTTTCGATCTGATCGAGGTGAATACCTTTCCAATGAGTTTCTGACGTATCTAGGGAAGAATGAGATTCTCTCTCAGTGGACTCCTCCTGGAACACCACAGCATAATGGTGTGTCTGAAAGGAGGAATCGGACCCTGTTAGACATGGTTCGATCCATGATGGGGTTTGCTGGTCTGCCGATCTTCTCTGGGATATGCGCTCGAATCGGCTTGTTACCTTCTAAATAGAGTTTCGAGTAAGTCTGTAGCCAAAACGCCATATGAGATATGGATAGGACGTAAGCCAGTACTCTCGCACCTTAGGGTTTGGGGGTGTCCGGCTTATGTTAAACGTTTAATTACAGACAAGCTTGGACCTAGGTCTGACAAGTGTAATTTTATTGGGTACCCAAAAGAGACCAAAGGGTATTATTTCTACCTTGCTAATGAGCAAAAGGTGTTTGTCAGCCTTAAGGTAATTTTTTTAGAAAAGGAGTTCCTTAGTGAAAAAACTGTTGCCTCTAAGGTCGATCTTGACGAAGTTCGACAGGTGGAAAAATCGACACATGTTACTGAACTTGAACCGGATTTGATTAGATCAGATCCGGAGCCCATTGATTATGCACCCTTAAGACGGTCTGGTAGAGTACCACATCAACCGGACAGATACTATGGTTTCTTGGTCCGGGATGGTGATCCTGTCGAACTTGATGAAAATGATGAGGATCCGATCACCTACATGGATGCAATGCAGAGACCTGACTCTGAGAAATGGCTAGAGGCCATGAAATCCGAAATGGAGTCCATGAAGGTCAACGATGTGTGGACATTGGTTGACCCACCCGAAGGAGTAAAACCCATAGGGTGTAAGTGGGTCTTCAAAAGGAAGAGGGGCGCAGACGGAAAGGTGGAGACCTATAAAGCCCGTCTGGTTGCCAAGGGATATCGTCAACGTTATGGTATAGACTATGATGAGATGTTTTCTCCTGTGGCAATGCTCAAATCCATTCGGATTATGCTTGCGATAGCTGCCCATCTGGACTATGAAATCTGGCAGATGGATGTGAAGACAGCTTTCCTAAATGGAGAGCTGGACGAAGAGGTGTATATGATACAACCTGAAGGGTTCACATCCACAGATGAGTCTAAGGTGTGCAAGCTACAGAGGTCCATTTATGGACTTAAGCAAGCATCTCGGAGTTGGAACATACATTTTGATAGGACGATCAAAACGTATGGCTTTGTTAAGAACGGAGAAGAGCCCTGCATTTATAAGTGGGCTAATGGTCCAGTAGTAGTATTTCTTGTATTGTATGTGGATGACATTCTCTTAATCGGGAATGATGTCCCTACATTACAGGGAATAAAGATTTGGCTATCGTCACAGTTCTCCATGAAGGATCTGGGAGAAGCTTCCTACATCCTAGGGATGAGGATCTATAGGGATAGATCCAAAAAGTTGCTTGGCTTATCCCAGTCCACGTACATTGATACTATGCTGAAAAGGTTCAGCATGGAAAATTCAAGAAAGGCTATCTACCGATAGGCCATGGAATTTCTCTCTCGAAGAGGGATTGTCTGACAACACCTCAAGAGAGAGAGCGTATGGGTAGGATTCCATATGCTTCGGCAGTGAGATCTATCATGTACGCCATGACATGTACACGATCAGATGTGGCATACTCACTAGGGGTAGTGAGTAGATACCAATCTGATCCAGGAGAGAATCACTGGAAGGTTGTTAAAACATCCTGAAGTATTTAAGAAATACTAAGGACCAGTGGCTTATATATGGTGAATCGGACTTGAGACTTATAGGGTTTACAGACTCTAGTTTCCAGTCTGATCGCGATGATAGCAAGAGTGTGTCAGGATTTATTTTTACCCTTAATGGTGGGGCTGTCTGCTGGAAGAGTTCCAAGCAGCACACTGTGGCTGATTCAGTATGCGAGGTGGAGTATATTGCTACATCAGATGCTGCCAAAGAAGCGGTGTGGCTGAGAAAATTCATCACCGAGCTCGGAGTAGCACCCTCCCTTGTTGGTCCAGTTCTGCTCTACTGTGACAGCTCTGGAGCCATTGCTCAGGCGAAGGAACCAAAGGCACACCAGCGGACGAAGCATATTCTGCACCGCTACCATCTCATCCGGAGATCGTGGATCAAGGTGACGTCGACCTTCAGAAGATCGACGGAAAGGAGAACCTGGCCGACCCATTCACTAAAGCCATTGCGGTGAAGGAGTTCAACGACTACAAGTCGAAGATGGGTATTAGATACTGCACCGATAGGCTTTAGGCCAAGTGGGAGATTATTGGGAATAGTGTCCCAAAGCCAATCGTCAGCCTATTGACGGTTGTGCTCCTTTTGTATTAGTACATGAATTATAAATAAATAAAAGTTATTTTGATATTTTTTTCATCACAAATGTTTCATCTTCTAATGAACTCCTGTGTTGTGGTGAAGTCCTTAGGACTATTTAGACTCGACAAAGGAGGATTTGTCGCTTAGTCCTTAAACATGTTCGCGACCAAATGATACGTTGTTACCAAGGACGACAACGTTTATCGAGTATAGGTCGTTGTGTGCCATATGGGTTGGTTGTCCTCATAACCAAAGAGTGTGGAGACACTCCTATGGCATACAGGTGAGATGTAATGGTACATCTGCACTGAACGTGACCAACTCTGGAGCTATTTCTGCTGTCAAGATTTGCTCCGATGGGATATGGGTATAAATGTCCCTCCGACCTGAGACCGCCACGGTGACTTGCAAGCAACTCACTGCACTTAGGCACTGGACTACCTGAATTTCTAATTCAATGATGGAAGGCTGCTGGATGTAGTCAAGTACTTGACTTGTCGGTGCGTGTGTCAAGATGGGATTGACCACTCCAGTTTAGGAGCTGTGTACAGTCGTGTTTCAATTTAGCAAAACCTTGGCCAGGGTAGTCCTAGTGAGGAGTCACAGGACTAATTGAGTTGAGCACGATTCGGATGATATCATCAGGGTTGACAGTTTAACCCTGAGTCATCCTAAACACAGGGGTCAAAAGGGATGAATTATACGGTAACCATATTCACGTAGGTTCTGAATTTGCGATTGCGATTATTCGACCTATCCGATCATCAGGTACCATTGCTAGATGGTCACTTCGATTAGTACAGGAATTGGTTCCTGTGCTACCGGCTTAGGTTCGAACCTGCGGGGTCACACACATTAGTGGTTCCTTTCTGATCAGATGGCTGATAATGAGTCTTATGTGTCTGGGACTCTATGATTGAGAATTAGGATTCTCTGATCATGAGTTCCACACATTTTGGATATCGGGGTTAAAATTTTGAATTTTAAATTTTGAATTTGAAATTTGAACTCTTTGATCAGGATTTCATATCGATGGTCTCTGATGCCTGATTGCCCATCGAATTTAGACTCAATATTTATGAGAGGTTTAATTAGTGATTTGATCACTAATTAACTCAATTTGATTGAGTAATTATTTTTGGATCAAGTACAATTGAATTGGATTCAGTTTGGATTGACCCGATTAAGTTAAATATTGACCTAATCGCTAAGGTGGTTTAGTCCCTGATTTGATCAGGGGTTAGGTTTAGTTAATTCCTGATTTGATTAGGATTTTATTGAGCCTAATTAATCTAATTAAGTTGGATTTAATTTATTCTAATTGTGCTTAACCTATTTAGATTAGGTTGGCTTAATTAGGTTCAAACCACCTTGACTTTTCTCCCTGCGCCACCTCACTTCTTCTGTGCATATTTAAATTCATGAGAAGCAACTTCTCATGAATTTTCTCCACACAGAAGCCATCCCACGCCCACCCTTGTGTGCCAAATATCTAGATAAAAATAAGTTGGTTGGCCATTCAAATTCAAAAGAAAGTTTGAATTTGAATGAGCAACCAACTAATCCATGCGCCATGGTCTTATCTTGTGCGCCCCATATTTTACAGGAGAAAATGTTTCTCATGTAAACTCTCCATGCATAAATCAACTCACCCCCTTCTCTTCTCACACACAAGTGGATAGGGATGAGTTGGTTTTGCATTTGAATTCAAATTTGATTTGAATTCAAATGTGCAACCACTTATCTTTATCCTCTCACGCGGATAAGACACGTTCGACGTTGTTTTAAAAAGAGGAGAAAAGTGGGACGTGCATAAAAATTTTAAGAGAGAAACTTTGGGGCATGAGGAAGTTTGTACGCAAGGTGAAGGTCCAAAACCTTCCGAGATAAAAAGAAAGAAAAGAAAGAAAATTGAGCGTAGGGTTTCTAGTGTGTACCCTAGGGTTTCTACCTAGGTTTGGGAAGTGAGATTGGTGTGCCACGAGTGTCGTGAGTCCACCAAATTTTAGGGAGAGATCCATCAGCCTCTCAAGCAATCATGCAAATGATCCGGAGCATCCGAGGAGTCAGCACACATTGATCGAAGGAGTTCGATCAACATCTGCCATCAAAAGGGTGAAATCACGAACTAGCATTCGTGAGGAGCTGATCAGATGGGAGCTTCGTGTGGATGATCCACAGAGGCTAGATATTTATGTGGCTGTGACATAACGATCAGAGCCCCCCAACGGTGATCAGATTGCAGTGATCGACTACCCGCAAAAGGTGATGTGTTCTGAACACAGTACTGTAAAAGGTTTACTGATTCAAATTTGAATTTCAAATTTAAATGCATGCTGTTGTATCATATTTAGATCTTAGTGTAGGATTAATTAGTATTAATTAATGAGATTAATTAATAATTCTGCTGTAAAATAGTAATTTTGAAAAAGTTTTAAAATTATCATTTTGCCCCTGCACAAAATTTTCACTACAGAGGCTCATCCGAAGATCGTCCGCTGTGGAAGCTCGATTTTACGGGGAGCATGGTAGGAGTTCGGTCAGCGATGGACTTCGGATAGTGCTGGGGAGGCTCAGAAGACATCGAGGGCAATCGGCCATTGCAGGGACCCAGCTGCTAGAGCTCATCCGTCATAGAAGCTCGATCAGAATCCATCTGCTGGAGAAGTTCGAATGGGATCCGGTTCTCGCAAGAGGTCAAAAGGGGGCTGTTTGTTGTAGGAGCTCGGGCGAGGACCAGTTATCATGGAAAATCAGAGTAGTGTCCCATTGTAGAAGTTTGTCTTGAATCCCCTCACTACGGAGTAGCTCAGCTGAGGTCTACCTGTAACAGAAGTTCGAAAAAATTTTGTTCATAGTAGAGGCTCGAATGGAATTTGCTTACAGTAGATGTTTGGGGTAGACAACCCGCTGTAGGTGTTTAGAGTAGACCGTTTGTAGTAGAAGTTCGGCTCTCGCGGGAGCTCGATTAGGATCCGGGGGGTGGTCGACCATCGTAGAAACTCGGGTGGAGTCTAGTTATCGTAGAACTCTCATTGTCGGGGAAGCTCGGATGCTGATGAAGTCCGAAAGAAGTTCGGGGGGTAGTTGGTCGCTGTAGAAGGTCGGCTGACAGTGAGCCCCAGAGGGCCTTCGAGGTGGCCCGATGGACGAATGCAGAAGTTCATTGTCGGAGAAGTTCGGACGATCAGGAGGTTCGGAGAGGTGCCACGCACAAGGTCGGGAGCCAGAAGAGCGCAGGAAGGATCGGCCTTTACAAGCTTCGACCGAGGGGGGGTATTTTATACCCAACACCAGTCCCCCTGCTTCTGAGTTCGGGCTACGAGTGAAGGAAGTACAGAGAAATTCTCACAACTGAAGCTGTCCCTCTCGATTTCTATGCTTGGTGGTTGCCAGATATTTTGACGATCGGCACGCTGGTACTGGAGCCTTTTCGAAAAAAGTTTCTTCATTTTGGAATTTTTGTCGGGGCGTGGCCTCAGGTACGGTGCCATAATAGTGTTACTAATTGTCGGCCACCTTCAGCTGTTTGCCACGGTGAGTGAGCCACGTGGTGGTTATGGACTGGCTTGAGGAGTCTTGCAGCCATTATTGCACCGACCCCCATCATCTATTTAAACCTGCCTCCCCCCTTGGGGATCTCACTTTGTACATGAATTTTTTCGATCTTTCCTTCCTAGCCTCAGGCATCTGTTAAGTCTTCTCATCTCTGTACCCCCGCCTCCCTTAGACCAGCTTGGGTTAGCCCCAAAACTTTCTTTGCTTCCGTGCCCCCGTTCATAGACCGTGCTGGTCTTCCTTCGTCACATACATGGGTGCGGTCGCGGCCCTGATGTTAGCCCAGAGTCTAAAAGCCCACGAATGGGAAGACACTGCAACTTTCGGGTTGGCGAAGAAGGCGAGGGTAGAAGAGACAGATCCGGCCGCGTTTCGCCTTGATAGCCCAAAGCCCGTGCTTATAGCACATTCTCGACTGTGAGGGCTTCCTGGTGCGCGTCATCGTGAGGGAAAATCTGATCTCAGGAAGAAGGTCATGCCCGCCGTCACTGTGAGGGGAGACCTGACCTCAGAAAGAAGGTCATGCCTGCCGTCATCGTGAGGCAGTGGAAGCCATGGCGTGGAAAAGATGGCATCTATATGTACTTCGAAGATAATGCTGGAGTAATTGCTGATCCGAAAAGGGGGACTGAAAGAAGAAGCCAGGTACCTGAAGTAATTCTCGACGATGGCCGAAACTAAGATTCGAAGTCTGATGAAGCCGAGCTCCTTTAGAGCTGTTTGTTTTGTTTGTTTGTTTGTTTTTTTTTAAGGCTTTGTAACGTGTACTTCGCCAATGAAATGAAAAGAGAATTTTTCGTTACCTCATCACCTTCTCTTCTTCTTTTTTTTTTTTTGGCCTTCAAGGCTTTGTAATGTATACTTCACCAATGAAATGAAAATAAAATTATTTATTACCTCATCCATTCTGATGTTAACCGATTATTTATCGAACTCTTTTTGTCTTTCATCATGTTCGATGTCGACGCTGTTTGGAGGTTCTCAATTGTTGTAGTGTCGATTTGTCCTTCGGTTTATGACCATAGGTTCTTTCGAGGCTGTTTGAGTTTGGCACTTTCTCCCGGTGCTCGAGCTTGGGGTCTGAACTTCTCGTTGCTTTGAGGAGGTTAATTTATCCTCGACCTATGTCAGATTCTCTCTTTACGATTGAGATGAAGTTCCTTATGTCTTTGATGTAGTTTGTTTTTACTTGTCGCAGAAGTAGTTCGTTGGCTTTTCTTTTTCATCCCCCCCTTTTTCTTTTGTGTTCGAGTGAGGGTCTTCCCTCTGCTCTTGACGGGGTTGTGAGAGTGTAGAGGAGTCATTAAGGAAGCTTTCCTCCTTGTCGATAAATCGAGTCTTTGCTTACGTCGGGACGAGGCCTTCCCCTTGCTCCCGACAGTCAGATTCAGCTCGTGTTAGGATGAGGTTCTCCTCCTGTTCCTAATAAGACTGTGGGGGCACATAAGGCCGTTGTGAGGGCTCTCCCCCCATCTGGTATTTAGAAAACCAGGCCTTCGACTTTGCTCGTGTTAGGATGAGGTTCTCCTCCTGTTCCTAACAAGGCTGTGGGGGCACATAAGGGCCATTGTAAGGGCCTCTCCCCCCATCCGATCTTTAAGAAACTGGGCCTTCAACTTTGCTCGTGTTAGGATGAGGTTCTCCTCCTGTTCCTAACAAGGCTGCGGGGGCACATAAGGGCCGTTGTAAGGGCCTCTCCCCCCATCCGATCTTTAAAAATCGGCCTTCGACTTTGCTCATGTTAGGACGAGGTTCTCCTCCTGTTCCTAACAAGGCTGTGGGGGCACATAAGGGCCGTTGTAAGGGTCTCTCCCTCCATCCGATCTTTAAAAATCGGACCTTCGACTTTGCTTATGTTAGGACAAGGTTCTCTTCCTGTTCCTAACAAGGTTGTGGGGGCACATAAAGACCATTGTAAGGGCCTCTCCCCCCATCCGATCTTTAAGAAATCGGACCTTCGACTTTACTCGTGTTAGGATGAGGTTCTCCTCCTATTCCTAACAAGGCTATGGGGGCACATAAGGGCGTTGTAAGGGCCTCTCCCCCCATCGTCTTTAGGAAATCGGCCTTCGACTTTGCTCGTGTTAGGATGAGGTTCTCCTCCTGTTCCTAACAAGGCTGTGGGGGCACATAAGGGCCGTTGTAAGGGCCTCTCCCCCCATCTATCTTTAAGAAATCAGGCCTTCGACTTTGCTCGTGTTAGAATGAGGTTCTCCTCCTGTTCCTAACAAGGCTGTGGGGGCACATAAGGGCCGTTGTAAGGGTCTCTCTCCCTATCCGATCTTTAAGAAACTGGGCCTTCAGCTTTGCTCATGTTAGGATGAGGTTCTCCTCCTGTTCCTAACATGCTTAATTTCAATTGTGTGAGAGAGTTATTTCCTATCGTTATAAACTCATGCTAAAAGAAAAATATGCAAGTATGAAACTTTTATTTAAGGCATAGCTATTGGTAATAATCTGTAGATTTTTCGAGTTCCATGGTCGTGAAAGCTCTGCTCTTCCGAGCTCTTTTAAATAGTATGTTTCGGGTCGGACTACCTCCTTGACTTGATGCGGGCCTTCCCAGTTTGGGGCAAGTTTTCCTTGATTTGAGGTTGTGAGGCAACGGCTCGCCGTAGCACCAGGTCCCCCACCTGGAAGACCTTGCTTTTGACCCAGGAGTTGTAGTAGCGGGCTACTTTTTGTTTGTAAGCCGCCATCCGAACTTGAGCTGTCTCCCACTTTTCTTCTAACAAGTCAGGTTGGCCTTGAGATCCTGTGGGTTGCACTGTTCGTTGAACGCCATGACTCATGCTGACGAAAGCTTGAGTTTATTGGGATCACGGCCTCTATCCCGAAAGCTAAGGCAAAGGGGGTCTCCCCCATGGGCAATCTCTGAGTAGTCCGCATGCCCACAACACATGATAGAGCTCGTCAGCCCAAGTTCCCTTTGCTTTTTCAAGTCTCGCTTTGATGCCCTGCAACAGAGTCCGGTTGGTCACCTCGGCCTCGTCATTTGCCTAAGGATGGGCCACCGAAGTGAAGTTGTGGGAGATGTTTAGGTCCTCATAAAATTCAGCAAACTTTGCTCCACAAATTATCGCCCATTATCAGTGATGAGGGTTCTGGGTAAGCCGAACCTGCAGACAATCGACTTCTAGATGAAGTCCCACACTTTGGCTTCTGTGATTTTCGCCAAAGGTTCAGCTTCGACCCACTTGGTGAAATAGTCTATTGCCACCAAGAGAAACTTCCACTGCCCTGATGCCATGGGAAAAGGTCCGAGGATGTCCATCCCCCATTGCGCGAACGGCCACGGGGCACTCAATGGTGTCAGTTCGGAGGCAGGTTGCCTTTGTATATTGGCATATCTCTGACACCGATCACATCTTCGACATATTTGATGGAGTCATGGTACATGGTAGGCCACTAATAACCTTGTCGGAGTAGCTTATGGGATAAAGACCTGCCCCCATGTGACTTCCACAGACTCCCTCATGTACCTCCCTCAAGGCGAAGTCAGCTTCGGAAGGCCAGAGATATTTCAAGAGGGCAAGGAGTATGACCTCTTGTATAGCTTATCTTCATAGAGGATATATCGGGAGGCCTGATTCTTAAGCTTTCGAGCCTCTTTTGCATCAGGAGGAAGAACCCCGTCCTTGAGGTATGTAACTAGTGGGTCGACCCAACTGGGTTTGTAGCTGACCTCCATCACAGACTGTGATTCTTCCATGCTCGGGTGCTTCAGAACCTCGAAGAAGACTTCCTTGGGCAGTTTGGGCGGAGCCAGTGTAGCCAACTTGGAGAGAAGGTCGGCCCTGGCATTTTTCAATCTCGAGATCTGCTGATGTCGAAGCTGCCGAAGGTAGGGATGATCTCCCTTACCCTTTCGAGATATTTAGCCATACTATCCTCCCGAGCTTCATAATTTTCACTGACCTGTCCCACTACTAATTGAAAATCACTGTAGGCTTGAAGCCGATCTACTTCTAATTCTTTGGTGACCTTCAGTCCCACAATCAGAGCTTCATATTCTGCTCCGTTATTTGTTGCAGGGAACTCGAAGCGCAGTGCATACTCTGCGATAATTCCATCTGGATTGACCAAGATCAAGCCTACACCTGCGCCTGACATATTGGAGGAACCATCCACATAGAGGGCCCAAGAACCATCAGGGAGATCGGCTATTTCTTCGGGGGAGTTCGGCTGGAGCCCGGGATTATCAGCTTCATCTTGTCCAAGTTCAGCCTCCTCTGGGATAGTGCATTCCACCACGAAGTCCGCTAATATCTGGGCTTTGATCGCTGGCCACTGTCGATAGTTGATGTTGAACTCCGTGAGCTCGACTGCCCATTTCGCAATTCTCCCAGAGGCATCCGCTCGATGCAGAACCGCCTTGATCGGCTGGTCGGTGAGCAGCATTATGGTGTTCCTTGAAAGTAAGGTCAGAGCTTTCGAGCTGCAATCAACAAGGCATAAGTTAGTTTCTCTAACTTAGTATACCTAATTTCGGCATCTCTCAATACTCGACTTATGTAGTAGATGGTCGTTGGATCTTTCGCTTCTTCCTTGATCAGAACTGCAGCGAGGGCCACAGGAGAAACTGCCAGGTATAGGAACAATTCCTCTCCAGGCTTGGGCTTTGCCAATAATGGTGATGAGCCGAGGTAGTTCTTCAGCTCTTCAAATGTCTGCTGACATCCATCGGTCCAATAGAAGTTCTTGGGCTGCTTGAGGGTCCGAAAGAAAGGTAGGCATCACTCAGCCGATCTCGAGATGAAGCGATTTAGAGCCTCTACTTTCTCGTGAGGCGCTGAACCTCCTTTATTGACCTCGGGGCAGTCATCTCCTGGATGGCACGAATCTTTTCTGGATTTGCCTCGATCCCACACCCCGATACCATGAAGTTCAGGAATTTTCCTGAGATTACTTCAAAAGTGCATTTGGCTAGGTTCAGCTTCATCTTGTATCTTCGAAGGGCGCTGAAGGTCTTCTTAAGGTCGGCGATGTGGTTCGCTGAGGATCTGCTCTTTACGAGCATGTCGTCCACGTAGACCTCTATATTGCGACCGATCTGCTCTTTGAAAATCTTATTCACCAGCCACTGATATGTCGCCCCTGCATTTTTGAGGCCAAAAGGCATGACCCTGTAACAATAAAGGCCACGGTTAGTTATAAAAATGGTTTTTTCTTCGTCCTCAAGTGCCATCCAGATCTAATTATAGCCAGAGAATGCATCCATGAAGGTGAGAAGCTTGTGGCCCGAGGTTGCATCTACTAGTTGGTCGATTCTGGGCAGAGGGTAACTATCCTTCGGGCAGGCTTTATTCAATTTTTTGAAGTCTATACACATCCTCCATTTGCCGTTCGCTTTCTTAACCAAGACCACATTGAAACCCAGCTCGGATAGTTGACTTCTCTGATGAACCCGGCTTTCAGGAGTTTATCAACCTCCTCAGCTATTACCACCTGTCTCTCCGGTGCATGACTTCGAACTTTTTTCTTCGTCGGTCGGTGTTTGGGATCGGCGGCCAGGCGGTGTTGTATGACTTCAGCATCGATCCCTGGCATGTCCGTCGGAGTCCAAGCAAAAATGTCCACATTCTTTTACAAGAAATTGATAAGCTGAGTTCGCACCTCCTTCCCCAAGTTGGAGCCGATCTTCACCATGTGTTCCTCGTTCCCATCATTCAAAGGAATTGAGACAAGATCTTCCATTGGCCCGCCCCATTCTTCTGTCAGGTCGTTGCGGGTGTCCAATCCATCAACCCGACAGGGGTCAGGCTGACCACTTCTTTGCAGGCTATATTATAGCAGTGCCTTGCCAGGGCTTGATCTCCCTTGACTTCTCCGACCCCCTGGTTAGTAGGGAATTTCAATTTCAGATGGTAGGTTGATACCATAGCCTGGAGGGTGTTGAGGCCAGGTCAGCTGAGGATTGCGTTGTAGGCTGACGGCACCTTCACCACCAAAAAATCCACTAGAGCCCTGGATTGTCTTGGATATCAACCTACAACTATAGTCAAAGTTATTACTCCCTCCATCGGGATAGCATCGCCGGTAAACCCTACTAAAGGGGAGCTAATCGGCCCCAAACGACCGTCAGGGATGGACATTTTTGAGAAGGCATCGTAAAATAAAATATCAGTCGAGCTTCCACTATTAACAAGAATGCGACGTACATCATTATCAGCAATATTTAAAGAAACTACAACTGCATCATTATGAGGGAACTGGATCTCTCAGGCATCTTCTTCAGTAAAGGTTATGGGTCCTTCAGTCCTTTGCCGCTTGGGTGGTCCGGTCGATTCACTGGTGCAGATGATCCTGATTGGAGGCCAATTTTCAGGTTGTTCTTCCCTCCTCGATGGCGTCGATCGTGGTAGGGTCCTCGATCGATTCTCCCTACCTTCAGGCCAGCGTCAGATGGATCTGTCGACCACTGTTATCGGAGGAGGGGGAGGGGCCAAAAAATCGAGGGCGAGGTCGGAGCTTGAGATCTAGCCGCAGAGGTCGGGGATCGCCCGGTGGATGCCTTGCAGGGAGGCATCGGGTGGAGATCTAGTAGAGGGAGGAGAAGAGGATGTCGGAGAAGATGACCAGAATCAGTCCCGTTGAGCACTCCATTAAGAATAAGGGTACCACGAAGACACAGCCCCCTTCCTCTAGTGCCAATTCAGTTGGTATAGAATTTCGTCGAGGTCAGAGAAGCTGGAGCTGGGATGACCGCGGCCGCTACCGGGACCTGCAAAGAAAGTCTAAACCAGAGTTGGGGGTGCTCCGGCAAGACCCTCCGACGCTCAAGTCAGTACTCTGCTTCAACAAAAATGGAGTGCTCGAGTAAAAATTTTGACAGAGTTTTGAGATAGAGTTTAGAGCTTAGAAAAGAACGTATCTGGGGGGCCTTATTTATAGACGGAGAGCGTAAGTGATTGACAGCGACATCTGTAACCGTCTGAAAGTGGGCCATTCAGAGACGTGCGGAGTTTGTTACGGAGAGTAGTGGCGTCAGAGGTCGCCCAGGGCCACGTGGAGCTTGCTGCGGAGAGTGGAGTGGTGTCCATTATCGTGACTTGCCAGAGAGTGGTGGAGCTGCATGGAATCTGTTGTAGAGAGTGGAGCAGGGTGACGGCTCTTGTCGTGGCTTGTCAGAGAGTTCGGATCCAACAGTTGAAGCTCGGTCGAGATGGAGCAGAATGGCTCTTCATATCGTCATTCTGGGAGAGGCTCGGATGTTTCGAGGTCACTGACGTTTCAGGTGGGAGTCACCTGCCACAGGAGCTCGGATGGAGATTTTTTGTTGGCGGAGTCCGAGGAAGTTTGATCGCTAGAAAAGTCCGTCTGGGGTTTATCTGATGTGGAGGCTCATCCGAAGATCGTCCGCTGGGGAAGCTCGATTTTATGGGGAGCCTGATAGGAGGTCGGTCGGTGATGGACTTCGGATAGCACTGGGAGGCTCGACAGACATCGGAGGCGATCGGCCATCGCAGGGACCCAACTGTTGGAGCTCGTCTGTCATAGAAGCTCATCCGAAATCCATCCACTGGAGAAGTTTGGATGGGATCCGGTTCTCGCGAGAGGTCGAAAGGGGGCCATTTGTTGTAGGAGCTCGAGCGAGGACTAGTTGTCGTGGAAAATCAGAGTAGTGTCCCATTGTAGAAGATTGTCCGAAATCCACTCGCTACGGAGTAGCTCGGCTGAGGTCTACCTGTAACAAAAGTTCGAAAAAATTTTATTCATAGTAGAGGCTCGAATGGAATTTGCTTACAGTAGACGTTTGAGGTAGACAGCTCGCTGTAGGTGTTCGGAGTAGACCGTTCGTAGTAGAAGTTCGGCTCTCGCGGAAGTTCGATTAGGATCCGGGGGTGGTCGACCATCGTAGAAACTCGGGTGGAGTCTAGTTACCATAGAACTCTCGTTGTCGGGGAAGCTCGGACGCTGACGAAGTCCGAAAGAAGTTCGGGGGGTAGTTGGTTGCTGTAGAAGGTCGGCTGACAGTGAGCCCCAGAGGGCCTTCGGGACGGCCCGATGGACGAATGCAGAAGTTCATTATCGGAGAAGTCTGGACGATCGAGGAGATTCAGAGAGGTGCCACACACAAGGTCGGGAGCCGGAAGAGCACAGGAAGGATCGGTCTTTTACAAGCTTCGGCCGGGGGGGGGGTATTTTATACCCAAACCACCCAAACCTTTATTCTTTGCAATACTGGAATGTCATTCCTGATTAAGAGAATTTTATCCACAGACAACACAAGGAATAACACTATAGAAAATTTTGCCCACTTATAAATGAAGGGTTCCTCTTTGTTCATAACAAAGACATATGTTCAAAATATATGTTCCAACTCTGGGTTAATAGTGAAACAAGCTTTATAGGTCTCCACCTTCCCATCTGCGCTACTCTGATCCTTTTGAAAAATCCATTCACACCCAATAGATTTTATCCCTTCAGGTGAATCATCTAGTGTCCATACACTATTGATTTTCATGGACTTTAATTTGGATTTATTGGCTCCAAGCCACTTCTTTGAGTTAGACCACTGCATTGCATCCCTATAGGTGATCGGATCCTTGTTTATCTCATCGAGCTCAACAGGATTGCCGTTCCAGACCTAGACACTGAAGTGTTTATCCGACTAATGCGGTACTCTACCAGATCTCTTTAAATATGTTACTTTAATGGGCTCCAAGTTTGATCTAATCAAATCCGGTTCTGTAAATTTACTAGATTATATCAGTTTATTTTCTACCAGTCAAACTTCCATGTTCAACTTGATAGGCATCAGTTTCTTCTCTAAGGAACTCCTTTCCAAAAGGAATGCCCTACTGCTAATGAGCATCTTATGTTCTTCAGCATGATAGAATTAGTAACCCTTAAACACCTATTAGACCAAGAACCAAGTTTATATGTATACAAACCTTTGACATAGGCCGATCAACTCCAAACCCAAAGGTGAGAGAGTCTAGATCTATGCCCATTCCATATCTCATATGGAATCTGCACAACAGACTTACTAGTATATTTTCAGAGTAAAATAGGTAATCACACAAGAGCACAATCCTGAAATAGGTAGAGAAGTAAACCCCATGATGGATTGAACCATGTCTAACAAAGTTTAACTTCTCCTTTCAGATACACTTTGTTCTGAAAAGGAATCCACTGAGAGAGAATCTAATTTTGTCCTAGATATGTCACAAACTCACTGGATAAGTATTCGGCTCCTCGATCTGATCGAAGAGTTCTAACACCTTATCCAGTTTGTTTCAATCTTTCATTATTGAATCATTTGAACATTTTAAATGATTCAGGCTAGACGTACCCATGCCCAGATAGGTTGTCTATAATGAAATATTAATATCTTCCTCTGGCACTTAAGTTCACAAGTCCACATACATCACTATGTATGAGACTTAGAACTTTATCAGCTCCTTCACCTTTTCTATTAAAAGGTGACTTTGTCATCTTTTCAAGAAGACAAGACTCACAGGCTATCAATGATTCACAATCATTGATGTCGAGATTTTCCTCTCAAGCTAATCTATTTATCCTGTTCTTATCAAGGTGACTAAGCCAAAGATAGACTTTCATGACATTATCTAACTTGGGTGTGTACATTACACTTAATAGGCTGTGTAAATATTAAATATCATTTTCTTCTTATCTATGTATTATTGTAGCATTATTCATAATAATATCATAATAATCTTCCTTTATTAATGAATGATAATCATCTTTGGTCAAAAGGCCAACAAAGATTACATTCATCATAAACAATAGACAATAGTAACAATTACTCTAAATGATAATATTTGAAAATAAGCTCTATAATTCTTAAAGTTAGGATTGGAATAAGACTTCCATCCCTAACATTCAAGAATTTCTCACCATTTTCAAACATTTTACTTACTTGTAGTCCTAGCAATAAATTGCATAAGATCATGGTATCTAATACTTAGGTGGTGGAATTACATAAAGAAACTTTAAGGTGCTATTATACAACATCCTTGATGAGCAACTCTTGCTCTTTTCTCTTGTTCAGCCTATTATGGTCAAGAGAAGCAAGGCAATTCTTCTTCCTATGACCCTGCTTCTGACAGTAGAAGCAACATGCCTGATTTGGATTGATTTTGGACTAATTATTTTGACTGAGCTAAGAAGCTCCAATACAAACCCATTCGTACTGCTAAACCAAATTCAACTTTCGATACTAATTAACGAAGTTGGGTCCCATAAGTTATCACTGTCTAACAGTGATTGGAGCAATTAAGGTTTAGCCTTATTTTGAGAAAAGAGAACAAGGACCTAATGTATATGAATTATTTTAAGCCTAGAGACTTGGACTTTAGTCTCAAGGTTCTCCCACTATTTTGTTCAAATTGGTAGCCTTTACCTCCAATTCAAAAAATTACTTTAATTTTCTAGTAGGTACTAGAATCCACATAGACTACAGATAAGCCCGACTTTGGTCGGCCAACCCATCTGCATCTACAGGTAGGTTCATTAACCAATTATTTCTCCAAACAACTTCAAGTAATTTAATTTTACCTCAAAAACCTAATCAGTAGGCTTTGGCCTCCACTGTAAGGATCCGGTTAGGTCCAACCATTAACATGACCATACTTGGTGCATCTAACCAACGAATGATTAAGCCCAACTTTGGTTGGCTCACCTAACCATTATTAGAGAGACACTTCCAAGTCATCATATGATGAGTGATAATTTTATTAGTCAACAAGCACCAGGCCTTTGGGTCTGTAATGATTATTGAGTTAATGGACTCATTATCAAACACCTTAATGGGAGGCTATGACTCAGTTATCTCCATAACTTTGTCATTTTAAGGATCTAATAATTTTAAAAAATTTAAAATTATTAATAATTTAAGGATAGAAAGGACATGGATCAATTTGCTCCCACTGACTTTACCAAGTTAAGTCCTCCCACTGACTTCTTAAGTCATTAACAAGGACTAGGATCAAATTTGGTCCATGGGCACCTAGATTAGTCTCACTGAATGAAATCAGACTCACTGATTTCCTATGTGATATGGGTTAGCACGAATCAATGAGCAACCTAATCAAGACCTGATTAACCACATTGGCCAGGTAAGTATGATCAGTGGGAGGGTTTGCCAAAGCTTGCCTTAGATACCATCAGAAATGGCCAAGTAAGCGAGCTCCCAATTAAAAACCACTAGTCAGGTTTACCTTAGACACCAACTGGTTTATCAGTTTTGATTTGGTCTACCTAAAGATTTAGGCTCAGCCGTTGAGCCATGATCTGTTGGGAAATGTGTCCCAAAAAGCCAATCGTCAAGCTGTTGACGGTTGAGCAACCAAGTATTGTAATTGATTTGTTAATAAATAAAATATATTTGGCATCTTCATCATAAGCTTTCATCTTCTAATGAACTCTGTTGTTATGATGAAGTCCTTAGGACTATTTAAGTTTGATAAAGAGAGGATTTATCGATTAGTCCTTAAAACAGTTCACGACCAAATGATAGGCTGTTAATAAGGACAACAGCTTCTATCGAGCATAGGTCGCTGTAGGCCATATGGATTGGTTGTCCTCTTAACCAAGGAGTGTGGAGACACTGGTATGGCATACAGGTGAGATGTAAGGGTACATCATCATTGAACGTGACCAACTCCAGAGTATTCTGCTGTCGAGAATGTCTCTGATGGGATATAGGTATAAGTGTCCCTTAGACCTGAGATCGCCTCAGTGACTTGCAAGCAACTCACTGTGCTTTGGTACTGGACTAACTGAATTTCTAATTCAGGGATGAAAGGCTTCTGGGCACAGTCAAGTAATTGCGAAGTCAGAGTGTGATCGAGATGGGATTGACCACTCCAAGAGTTGGAGAAGAATGAGTCGCTGTATTTCAATTTAGCAAAACCTTGGCCAGGGTAATCCATCAGATGGATTTGATATTTTGAAATACAATGTGGACAACCTGATCAGAGTTGACAGTTGAGCTCTGGGGTGTCCTATGATCATTTTGGTCAAGGGGATGAATTATATGAAAACTATATCCGCATGGGTTCTAAGGATGTTGTTCTACACATTCGACCTATCCGGTCGTCGGGTACCATTGCTAGATGGTCACTTCGATTGGTATAAGAATTTATTCCTATGCTATCGGCTTAGGTTCGGACCTATGAGGTCACACACATTAGAGTTTATGATCCGATCGGATGGTTGATCAACGATTAAGAATCGTTCTAGCGTTAAATGATCAATACGATTGACATTTAACCCAGTACAAGTGTTGCAGGAGGATCGATTAGCAATTTGATTGCTAATTGGCTTAATTTGATTAAGCCAATGGGCTGAGATTAAGTCTAATTAAATATGATTTAATTAGATTTAGTTTGGGCTTGATTGGATCAAGTCTAATTGGTTTATTGGATAAGCCAAGTGCAAGGAAAAACTAGTCCTAGTTCAACTAGGACTTGGGTCAATCTAATTTCTAATTTGATTGAAAAATTAAATCAGATTTAAATCTAATTTAATCTGATTAAATTAGGTTCTTGATTGGGTTAAGACCTATTTTAATTGGGTTGATCTAATTTTGATTTGATTTGGTTTGGAAAACCAAATTAAAACAAGTCATAAGACAGAATCCTAGTAAGACTAGGATTCCACCTTGCGCCACATAAGCCTTCTCCACGCCCTCTCTCTTAATTCAACGCCAATCTCCACTTATTTTGTGCAACAAAAGCCCTCTCCCAGATCTCTCCCACGTTCACAAAAGGTCTCTTCTCTTCTTTCTTACATGGAAGGTGGTTTGGATCAAATCTAAAAGGAATAAGTTTGGATTTCGAATTCTATGAGATAGAGTTTTAGAAATCCAAAACTCTTTCAATTTTGCACCGAATTTATCCAATTTTTTTTTGAAATTTTTGTGGCTTTTAGGGTTTACATTGTACACCCTTTTTTGGTAATCCATGCACAAAAATATGGAGGAGGTGATCAAGAGTTGGGCGTCCCTTAACTTGCCATGTTTGGATAAGCCTTGACTAGGTGTTTGACCTAGACAAGGACTCTATCATATCTCTCTATATAAGATGAGTTTCTTCATGAAATTTAAGGAGGAGATAGAGATTTGAGAGTCCTTTGTTCCATCCAAAAATCAAAGAGAAATACCTTTGGGTCGTGGAGATATAAAAGACACAAGTTTGGGTATCTAGAGAGAAAAACGTGAAGAAGAAGAGGGTCTTCTTCTAGGGTTTTTGTTTTCATTTCTTTCCTCCCTCCATCTTGAGTTTCCTGAGAGTGTCTCAGATTTGAAACTCCTCCTTCTACTTTCTATCTTTGGAAGAGTCCAAATCAAGAAGAAGGAGGCACCTGATCAACCATCAAAGAAGGATCAGCGCAGTACTAGCATACTGTGCTGATTTCTTGAAGCAGGACTTTTGATCGAGATTTGTGGGCTCGTGTGGACGACTCCTAGAGGCCGGACGCATGTGCGGCTTGCAACATCATCCTTAAGCCCAGATCAGCGAGGTTAGAGCATCTAAATCACAAGGTAATAGATCTGATCTATTGTTTAATACGTACATTAGATGTGGTATAAAAACATGTTGATATGATCAACATGTAGTTCATGCTATATTATATATTTTAATTTTTGATTTAATGCTATGTAATAATCATGTAATAGGATCTTAGATCTAAGGATTCTCTGGTTTTAAAAAATAAATTTTGATTTATTTTAGTCTTCCGCTGTATGATCTTGAAAAAGTTTCAAGATCTAACCCTGAAACCCTAGATCTGGTTCCAACAATTGGTATCAGAGCCAGGTTCTTTATTACATGATTATTTATACATACTTAGATTATTTTTTAGATTAGATCTAATTTATAATCTGATTATTAAATCTGAAATTAAAATTTTAGATCAATCACAAACTGCAAGGTTGTCCTACTGTAAGGTTACCCCTTACAGTGCAAAGGTTGTCCTAGTTTGTGTAGATCTATCTTTAATCATAAATTTGTTAGATATGATCTAGATTAAATTTATGATTTATTAGATTTAAAAGATGTTTAAATCTGAAATAAAATCTATTTATTAATAATTTTTATACAAAGAAATTATTTAAAGTTGAAATTGTTTCAATTACATGAACCTGTTTAGATTAGATCTAAAGTAGTTTCATGTTTATTTTACTTGCATCTTGATTATGAATCAAACATGCAATATGATTGGTAGAATCATATTGTAAAATTATTTTACAAATATGAAAATTATTTTTTTTTGAAAAGCCAAACCCAACCCTCAGCCCAAAACTTAATTAAGAATTAAGAAGTTGTTTGATTAGGTTCTAGGATTATGAATTGAAGAACCTAAGACACAAATCATAACACATTGGGTTAATGGGTTAGTGAAAATTAGGTCCATTAATTGGGTTAGACCTATGGTTAGATTAAAGATGGACTTAATTAGAGAATTGACTAAATCTAATCAATTGTTGTCTTAGATTAGGTCAAGGATTCTCTAGATCAATTATAATAGTTGTAGTTGGTCAAGTCCATGTCTTTAACGAGAACCAAATGGACTTGATTCTTGGCTAAGCGATCTAGCACGAACTGTTAGGTTGATCTAATCGAAACTAATTAAACCAGTTGGTGTCTAAGGTAAACCAAACCGGTGGTTTTTAATTGGGAGCCCGCTTACCTAGCCATTTCTGATGGTGTCTAAGGCAAGCTTTGGCAGACCCTCCCACTGATCGAACTTACCTGGCCTCTTGGTGAAATTATGTTTTGATCGGATCACTTGACTATTCGAGCTGACCCATGTCAGCTAGGTAAATCAGTGCGACTGATTTAGGTGCTCCTAGACCAGCCCTGGTCTCCCTTAAGCTGACTTGGTGAAGCCAGTGGGAGGATCATGATAAGCTGGTTCATCTGACTTCATCCTCTATATTATTTAAATTCTCTAAAATTATTAGGTCCTTAAAATGATAAAGTTATAAAGATAACTGAGTCATAGCCTCCCATTAAGGTGTTTGATAATGAGTCCATTAACTCAATAATCATTGCAGACCCAAAGGCCTGGTGATTGTTGACTAATGGAATTATCACTCATCATATGACGACTTGGAAGTGTCTCTCTAATGGTGGTTAGGTGAGCCAACCAAAGTTGGGCTTAATCATTCATTGGTTAGATACACCAAGTATGATCATGTTAATGGTTGGACCTAACTGGATCCTTACAGTGGAGGCCAAAGCCTACTGATTAGGTTTCTGGGGCAAAATTAAAATTACTAAAAATTGTTTAGAAAAACAATTGGTTATGAACCTACCCTTAGATGTACATGGGTTGGCCAACCAAAGTTGGGCTTGTGTGCAGTCTAAGTGGATTCTAGTACCCGCTAAGGAATTAGGGTAATTCCTCAAATTGGAGGTAGAGGCTACCAATTCGAATAAAATAGTGGGAGAAACCTTTTGATTAAAGTTCAAATCTTTTGGTTTAATGAATCAATTACTAATTAGGTTATGGTTCTCTTTTGTGCAGATATGGCCACTTCCCTATTGCTCCGATCATTGTTGGACAATGATAAGTTGGTGGGACCCAATTTTGGTAGCTGGTATCGAAAGTTGAAGATAGTCCTGGAGCATGAACGGATCCTATATGTGATAATGGATCCTGCACCTGAGGAGCCAGCTGTCAATGCACGTGGAACAGTCAGAGACACTTACCAGAAGTGGCTCAGTGATCGGACCACGGTGCGCTGTA
Organism: Elaeis guineensis; assembly: GCF_000442705.2. Taxonomy (NCBI): domain Eukaryota; kingdom Viridiplantae; phylum Streptophyta; class Magnoliopsida; order Arecales; family Arecaceae; genus Elaeis; species Elaeis guineensis. Next base: position 36,285,936 of record NC_026001.2, on the reverse strand, counting down.
TCATGCTGGCTGCTATGAGCGACGAGTTCAGTCGCAGATTCGAGACGGCTCAGCCAAAGGACATGCTTCAAGTGTTGGAGGATGCCTTTGGCACACCCGATGACGTGGAGAGGCACAAGACTAGTTGTGCCATCTTCAACGCCAAAATGCGGGATGGTGCCTCTGTCACTGATCATGTATTGTACATGATCGAGCTGATGGAATAATTGAGCAAGCTCGGCTTTTCCTTGCATGAGCAGCTTGGGAAAGATGCAATACTGAACTCGCTGCCCAAGTCTTATCTCCCATTCCTCACTCATTATACAATGACAAAGCCTGAAGTAAACTACCACGGATTACTGGGGTTACTTCAGAACTTTGAGAAAGATTACCAACTCCATAAGGAGTCGGTAAACTTAGTGGGAGGTTCGTCTTCTGGTTCTCGACCCTTTAAGAAAGGGAAGAAGAACAAGAAGAAGAAAGTGAAGAAGGTGCAAGTTCAGGCTGGGACATCTGTGCAGTGTCAGACCAAAAAGATCAAACCTGATAAGAGTCAAGCTGAATGCTTCTTTTGCAAGAAGCGGAGGTACTGAAAGAGGAACTATCCCCAGTACATTGCCTCCCTAGACCCGAACAGGCAGAGAAAGCAGCAAGTTGTTACTGGGCAAGGTATTTATATGATAACTCCTTGCAATTTCTCTATTTGTGATATAACTGACTGGGTATTGGATACTGGTAGCCCTTACCATATTTGCAATTCGTTGCAGGGGTAGCAGGTCAGTAGGAGATTCAAGCAAGGCGAGAGGTTCCTGAACGTTGGAGATGGAAGACCAGTTCTAGCATTAGGAATCTTGAAACTTGTATTTGAATCCCATATCGTTGTTCTTAATGATTGTCATTTCTGTCCCAATTTCCTTTTAAATATCATTTCTGTAGGCCTTCTGGCCAAAAATGATTATGAAATTTCAATAAAGAAACAAATTTGTAATATCATTGAGAATGGTGTTACTATTTTTTGTGGACATTTGAACAATGGTGTGTATATGTTATCACAACCTGTTAATGTAGTCTATTCAACTGGCAAGCACCCTAGATTAGATAGTGTGTCAGATATCTACTTATGGCACTGTAGGCTAGGTCATATAAATAAAAACAGAATAAACAGGTTGACTCAAGAAGGAATCTTCGAAGTTAGTGATTGTGAATCACTTCCAACCTGTGAGTCCTGTCTTCTAGGTAAAATGACCAAGTCACTTTTTACTGGAAAAGGTGAGAGAGCTACTGAGCTCTTGGGCCTAGTACATACTGATGTATGCGGGCCCATGAGCACCAGTGCTAGAGGTGGATATTTCTACTTCATAACTTTCACGGATGACCTATCCCGATATGGATATGTCTATCTGATGAAACATAAGTCAGATTCATTTGAAATGTTCAAACGATTCCGAAGTGAAGTAGAAAAACAAACTGGGAAGAGTATTAAAATTATTCGATCTGATCGAGGAGGAGAATACCTTTCTAGTGAATTTCTCACATATCTAGGAGAGAATGGGATTCTCTCCCAATGGACTCCTTCAGGAACACCACAGCATAATGGTGTGTCTGAAAGGAGGAATCAGACTCTGTTAGACATGGTCTGATCCATGATGGGTTTTGCTAGCTTGCCGATATCCTTCTGGGGATATGCACTCGAATCGGCCTGTTATCTGTTAAATAGGGTTCCAAGTAAGTCTGTAATTAAGACTCTGTTGCCCAGCTATGCAACCCAAGAGGGGGGGGTGAATTGGGTTTCTAAAAATTTTAAGCCCAACAAGTAACTTATGAAGAACAAAACAATGGCTTTAAATCAATATTAATTACCTAAAGTAATATTGCAAGGATATAATAAAGAAATAAGATAAAGCGATAAAGCACACCACAAACACAAGGATTTATAGTGGTTCGGTGCTAACCTTGCACCTACATCCACTCCCCAAGATCCCACTTGGAAATTTCAATCCACTATCCTTTGTATTCAACCCGAATACAAAACGTCGGAAACTCCGACACTAGCTATCCCAAGCTAGAATACAAGACGTCGGAAACTCCGACCCTAGCTATCCCAAGCTAGAACACTTGTTTCTCGGGTACAAGCAAACCCAAAACACTCCGATTTCAGGTTCGGATCAACCTTTCCTTGTTTTGGAAATCCTCCAAAAACAAGAGCAAAAACTCACAAAGAGTAAGAATATTTAGAGCACAGATTAATACAATAACAGCTCCTTAAATGAGCAAATATAACAATAAAAGCTTTACTCAAATGAAAAACCCCTTTTTCAGATTTTTTCAAGATGAATGAACGGTTGAACGCTTGAGAAGAGGTTGATTGTTGATTGAAGATCTCTTGAAAGCTTTGAACGATCTCTAGATCAAGGTTGAAACGATAGACGTGAAGAATTCTCTCCTTGAAAGATCTTCCTTTTCTCTTTCACAATCTCTCTGGTATATTGTGGATCCTCTCTCTTTTTCTCTATGGATATTTCGTTGATCTCAGGCTTTTTCTTGCAAATTTCGGATCCTCTCTTCTGTTCTTCTCTTTTTCTTCTTTTTCTCTTCACATTTAATTTCACGTTTGATCCGCTATTTAATCTGCAATTTCTTTCATCAAATTAAGCATTTTGTAGCATTAGAAGCAAGAAAAAATAATTTAGGCAGATAAAGAGCCGTTAGAGGATTTTTAGGAAGCATAAATGGTAATTAAAACGGGCAAAAAAATAGCCGTTGCTGACATTTCCCATCGCAGGGGTCGACTCATGAGTCGACTCATGCTTCATGGGTCGACTCATGAGTTGCAAAAACCAGAGAATGCTTTTCTGGAATTTCTTGGCTCAAATTAGCAGGGGTCGACTCATGAGTCGACTCATGCCTTGTGGGTCGACTCATGAGTCGACTCACAGGTCGTGCCAAGCCAGAAAACTAGCGTGCCAAGGAGAATTTTTGCGTGCCAATCAGCTCACAGTGCCATGAGTTGACTCATGAGTCGACTCATGCACTTCAAACCTTCATAACTTCAAAAATATAAGTCCAAACACAATGAAATTTTCACCAATAGATTTCAAATTATTTGTTCTACCAAATGGTACTATCAAATTAGGATTTTAGTGAAATTATGATTTTGCCCTTGAAGAGCATAAGGACTTTTTCATTTTAAAATATTGTATCCCTTCAATCTGCTTTGTAATCATCAAATCAATCTAGGAGCAACAATCTCCCCCTTTTTGATGATGACAAAACATATGAACAAAAATATTTATGTTAATGCATTAATTTCAAAAGAATCCATTATAGGTGTATATGCTTGAAAAGAGTATGTAATATAAATGCAAAAATAGTTTGTCCATTTTCTTAAAGATTTGAAAAGGGTATTAGATCATTTTGAGTTCAAGATATATCAGAGCAAGAGAAGATAAATAACTTTTTCTATGTATCAGAGCAAAAATAATTTTTACAATGATATCAGAAAAGATTTTATAATGTATCAGAGCAAGAAAATTTTTAATGTATCAGAGAAAATTTCATACAGTATCAGAGCAAATGTTATAATATATTAGAGAAACCTTCACACTGTATCGGATCAAATGTTATCATGTATCAGATCAAGTTGAAAGAAATTGTAGGATGTATCAGAGTAAAACAAATTTCTTATTGATGTATCAAGGTGAGTAAAATTTCAAAAGCAAGTTTGAATATCAGAGCTTATATATAAAAAAAATACTTATTTGCATTGTACTCATGATTTTGCTTTTGATGGATAACTTTTTGTTAAAGTTCTGTCTGATACCAAATTTTGATACCAAAATTTCTCAAAGTTTTGTTTAATCTTTCAATCCTTGTTTTTATCTAATTTCTCCAATATTTGTTTAATTTCTTTAATATTTATTTTAATTTAATTTCTCCCCCTTTTTCTCATAATTTAGGGTTTTGCTTTTTGTCTAATTTCAATTTTTGTTTAATTTTAATTTCTCCCCCTTTTTGACATCATCAACCATAGTTAACTCTTTCTTTTCCTTTTCTGAAAATATTCTTTAATTTCTTCCTCTTTAGAGTTTTTCACAGATGTTTGCTCCCCCTTAATATAGCAATTATCAATAGCAAACAACAACAAGGAGAAGATAATATTTCAATAGATGTATCAGAGATTGAAATATAACCAAAATATAATCATTACAAAGATATAGGTAAAAGATGATTTCATTAATATCATAATTGTTTCAATACATAAAATTCAACCAGCTAAATGTCAATACATGGCCCCAAGGTATAGATCTTAGAACAAGATACTAACTCCTAAGATCTAGATAAGTCAATGATCAAGATAAATCATGGATCGGAGTCATCAGATATGATATGAGAAGATGATGGATCAGAAGTGCATCCTCTACCCCGTCTGCCTCTGCCACGAGTAGGAGAACGAGATGAACTGGGAGGCTGAGAACGCTGAGATACTAGGGCTGATACCATGAGTCTGATAGAATCAAGTACGTTCAGTGCTCTGAAAACAGATTGAAGTAGAGCAGTGAACTGGGTGGTAGCATGCTCACTCGATCCTCTGATCTCTTTCCTCAGTAGCTCATATCCACCTTCTAATGCTCCTCTGAGCCTTCCAGCCTCTGCAGTGAGGTCTGTGACCTCAATAGTAGACTCCTGTGGCTGGGGATGGGCCAATGCAAGAACTTGCCCCTGTAAGTCAAGAACTCTGCCAGTAAGTCTCCAGACTGTATCCTCAAGCTGCTGTATCCTGACGGACTGATCTGAAATCATCTGAAATACAGTGGAGATGTGGGGAGTAATGGTCTGATCAGAAGAAGTAGCTCCAGGTGCAAAAGAAGTACTACTCCACTGGCTAGACAACAAAGAAGCCACATGCTGAGATATATGCTCGATCTGATCATCAGCCAGTCTGAACTCTGATGGAGGTGCTCTGCTCTCTGGCTGATACACTGGTGTGGGCATCCTAGTAAACTCAGAAGGGCCAGCCTCAGTATCAGGAATGAACTGGGTATCTGGTGAAGCTGCCCTGAAGTCATGTACAGGAGAAGATGGACCTTCTTCTTCTACTCTGCCTTCAGTTCTGTCTTCAGCTCTTTCCTCAGCTCTCTCCTCAGCTCTTTCTTCAGAGCCCTTGATCCAACCACCAACAGTCTTTGTAATTCTCATTCGGTGCAGGCTGTGTTGGTTGAAAGTGTCCACATGTGAGAGCTTGGTGGGTGTCTCCCCCTCACAGCTAACTCCAAACCTCCTAAAAATTCTAGTAAGGGCCATACCATAAGGCAAGTGTGCCTTGGATCTGTTCAAAGTTTCTCTCATGGCCTCTATCATAAGTGCAGGAGGTTTAGGGGGGTCTGAGTGATGATATGAAACATGACACATACATCTCTGCCAGATAGTAAGTCATGTCTACCACTCCTAGGAAAGAATAGTTTTGTCACAATCTGATGTAGGACCCTCATCTCAATGGACAGTAGCTTTGCTTCCAATCTGTTTAAACTTCCTGAAAAATCTTCTCCTAAGATAATTCTGATCCCTTCTTCTTTAATTGGGAGTTCCATATATGAGTATCCTTCACTAGGCAACTGAAGTATCTCTCCCAATATCCTAGAATTCAAACAGATGTCAATCCCCTTTACAGTTGAAGTCACAGACCCGTTTCCATAATTTAGGTTCTGGTAGAACTCTCTGACTAGATCAACATAGGTGACTTCCTTAAGAGAGCAATAAAGTTCCCATCCTTGATTTTTGATCTTGGTAGCAAAAGCAAAGCCTTCTTTCTCAAAGAACCGAAAATCTATATTTTTCCCGGTTTCTACTTTTCTATCAGAAAGAAGATTTACACTGGGGCTTATGGAGGATTGAGAGGGACCTTGAGCAGGTACTGAAACTGGATTGGGAACAGTGGAAGACTGAGCATGCCTTTCTTTCGGATAATTTCCTCAGGCTCTCGGATTGATTTCCTCCTTTGGGGAAGTTTCATCTTTGGAGCCATATCCAATAAAGTAGCAGACAAGAAGACTTGAATTCAGTGGAGGAGGGATCACAAAAGAGTAAAGAAAAATTTTGGTGGAGAAAAGAAGTGGATTTTGAATGAACGGTGAAGTTCTAGGGCACGTTCCACCCGCGCCTATCACTGCGAGAAAGCACAGAAAAGTCCTTTTCAAGGAGGCGATTTTTGGTGGAGAGAAGGAGGGAGAATTGCCTCAGAATTGATCCTTGGATTTGGAGCAAAAACAAAAGTTTGGAGAGGACGGCTTTCGGAAGGAAGACGACGAGAAGATGAGTCGTCTCATAAACAGGGTTTCCCGTTTTAAAAACAATGAACCCGATGGAAGTTGGTGGGATTTACAAGTTTGCCATTGAGTCGACTCATGGGGGTCGACTCATGAAGTTCAGAAAATCAGAAAAAATGCAAATAAATTCCAGAAAAATTCAAAATTTTGGGAGAAGGAATTTTGCTCAATGATAAGTTTTTAGAGTGATAAAACTGAGCTTTTGGAACTAGGATAGTTGTTGGAAATTGAGCTCTAAGAATATTTGATAATAATTAAGAGAAGTTTAGGCAAATGGATCTAGAATTCCTAGATTTTTCCTAATTTCACAGAATCTATCCTCACTAAGGGCCTTTGTAAAGATATCGGCTAATTGATTTTCAGTGCAAACATATTCAAGAATTATATTTTTGTTTTGAACATGTTCTCTTATAAAATGATGTCTTATTTCAATATGTTTGGATCTTGAGTGTTGTATTGGATTTTTAGATAGATTTATGGCACTTGTATTGTCACATTTTATTGGAGTTTCATTAAGTTTGATTCCAAAATCTTCGAGTTGTTGCTTAATCCACAAGATTTGAGCACAACAACTTCCGACTGCAATGTATTCGGCCTCAGCCGTAGACAGTGCCATCGAATTTTGTTTCTTGCTAAACCATGAGATTAGGTTAACTCCAAGAAATTGACAAGTTCCACTTGTGCTTTTTCTATCTAATTTACATCCAGCAAAATCAGCATCAGAATATCCTAACAAATTAATTTGTGAGTCCTTAGAGTACCATAACCCTATAGTTTGTGTACCATTTAAGTATCTAAGGATTCTTTTAACAGCATTCAAATGAGATTCCTTAGGATTAGATTGATATCTTGCACATAAGAAAATACTAAACATGATATCAGGCCTACTTGCAGTTAGATATAATAATGAGCCAATCATACCTCTGTAGTATTTTAAGTCTACGCTTTTACCTTCATCATCCTTGTCAAGCTTACTTGAGGGACTCATTGGTGTGCCAATTGGTTTGCAGTTCTCCATTCCAAATCTTTTGAGTAGTTCCTTGGTGTACTTGCTTTGGGTGATGGAGATTCTCTCTTTTGATTGTTTGATTTGGAGTCCGAGAAAGAAAGTGAGTTCTCCCATCATGCTCATCTCAAACTCTCCCTGCATAAGCTTAGCAAAGTCTTGACAAAGGGATTCATTAGTAGACCCAAAAATTATGTCATCAACATAAATTTGTATAATTAGCATATCATTTTGGATTCTTCTAATAAATAGGGTTGTGTCTACATTGCCTCTTGAGAAACCATTATTTAGTAGAAATTTGCTTAGCCTTTCATACCATGCTCTAGGTGCTTGTTTTAGACCATATAAAGCTTTATTTAATCTGAAGACATGATTGGGAAAAGCATGATTTTCAAATCCTGGGGGTTGTTCTACATATACTTCTTCAGAAATATATCCATTTAAAAATGCACTTTTAACATCCATTTGAAATAGTTTGAATTTCATAAAGCAAGCATAAGCAAGTAGAAGTCTAATGGCTTCTAATCTAGCAACAGGTGCAAAGGTTTCATCAAAATCAATTCCTTCTTCTTGATTATATCCCTTAGCAACCAGTCTTGCTTTATTTCTAATTACATTTCCATGCTCATCTAACTTGTTTCTAAAGACCCATTTTGTGCCAATTATTGAATAATCTTTAGGTCTTTTCACTAAGGTCCAAACATTATTTCTTTCAAATTGACTGAGTTCTTCTTGCATAGCATTAATCCAGTTATGATCATTTTCAGCTTCTTCAAAAGTTTTAGGTTCAAGTTGAGATACAAAAGCACAATGATTAAGTACATCTCTAAGTGAAGAACTTGTTTTTACCCCATGCATAGGATTAATTCCTTAGGGTGGTTGTGAACATACCTCCATTCCTTGGGTAAAGTCATTTGTACCTTGAAGTTGTTCTTGAATTTCTTCACCTTTCTCATTTTGTTCATCTTCTTGATCCTTGTCTTCTGGAGTTGCTGAATCTTTCAGAGTGATCTCCTTCATACCTTCTATTAGTGGATCTGCATCATCAACACCCTCATTCTTCCTTGAAGGAGGATCGTTAGATTCATCAAAGACAACATGTATGGACTCCTCAACTACTAAGGTTCTTTTGTTGAACACTCTAAATGCTTTACTAGTGGAGGAGTAACCTAGAAGGATTGCTTCATCTGATTTTGCATCAAATTTACCAAGTTTTTCTTTGCCATTATTTAATACAAAACATCGGCAACCAAAAATATGAAAATAGGCAATATTTGGTTTTCTTCCTTTCCAAAGTTCATAGGGGGTTTTCTTTAAAAATTATCTTATTAAAGCACGATTTAAAATATAACATGCTGTGTTAATAGCTTCCGCCCAAAAATATTTTGGAAGGTTGCTTTCACAGAGCATGGTACGGGCCATTTCTTCTAAGGTTCTATTTTTCCTTTCAACTACCCCATTCTGTTGGGGTGTCCTAGGAGCAGAGAAGTTGTGGCCAATTCCATTTTCATCACAAAAATTTTCAAAGTCATGATTTTCAAATTCTGTTCCATGGTCACTTCTAATATTTTGAATTGAAAACCCTTTTTCATTAGTGACTTTTCGATGAAATTTAGTGAAAATTTGAAAAGTTTCATTTTTGTGAGCTAAAAAGAAAACCCAAGTAAAACGAGAGTAATCATCAATTATTACAAATCCATATCATTTTTCTCTTAGACTAGTGATTTTAGTTGGTCCAAATAAATCCATATGTAAGAGCTCTAAAGGTCTAGAAGTTGAAATAGTATTTTTGGATTTAAATGATACTCTAGTTTGTTTACCTAATTGGCATGCATCACAAATTCTATCCTTTTCAAAATTCAATTTTGGCAAACCGAGAACTAAATCCTATTTGATTAATTTTGAAAGAGAATGCATGCTAATATGTGCAAGTCTACGATGCCACAGCCAACTAGTCTCATTTATTTTAGCATTTAAGGAAACTAGGCATTGCATGTCTAATTTAGTTAAATCATTCAAGTCTACCATATAAATATTGCCATGCCTATGTCCTATAAATTTAATGCCATCGTTAATAGGACTCGTCACAATGCATACAGATGATTCAAAACTTACTTTATATCCTTTATCACAGAATTGACTAATGCTAAGTAAGTTATGCTTTAAACCTTTAACAAGTAAAACATTCTCAATGTATTTGGAGGGAGTGATACCAATGTTACTATCCCGATGATCTTTCCTTTGCCATTATCTCCAAGGTGACCATCCCTCCATCCTTAGCATCAAGCGTGATGAATTATGATTCATCACCAGTCATGTGTCTCGAGCATCCGCTGTCAAGATACCATTTCCTGTTTCCTTCTTGGGATGCTAGACACACCTGCAAGCACAGATCAAGTTTCTGTCTTAGGTACCCAAGCTTTCTTGGGTCCTTTCAGGTTAGTCAGAATGGTTCCTTTTGGAACCCATATTTTCTTTGTGTTTGCATATTTGTTAATAAGACATGTGTATGATTTATGTCCTATTCTTCCACATTTAAACAAGTAATATTTGTAGGCTTTTTGCTTGAATAATTTGCATAAATATCCTTCAAAAATTTTTGTTTCTTCAGGGGTTTATAACCAAGTCCAGCCTTATCATATATAGCTTTCTGATTATCAAGGATCATATTTAGCTTGTTTGAACTTAAGGTGAACTTATCTACTATAGATTTCAGCCTGTTAATTTCATCCTTAAAGTTTTGATTTTCTTGAATCAATGTGAATTTTTCAATTGAAAGAATTTCAGCTTGTTTCACTAAGGACTGATTTTCCAATTTCAGCTCTTTGTTTTTCTTCCCTAGTTTCTTTAATTCATCAATTGAATCATAGAATGCTTCATGCAATTCTTCAAAAGTAAATTCACTAGTGGATTCAGAAGTTACCTCATTTTCATGTGCCATCAGACACAGATTGGCTTGTTCGGTTGAGGTTTCCTCGTCGGAGCTTGAGTCATCACTCGCACTCCAGGTCGCCATCATTGCCTTCTTTTTGAATTTTTTTGGATCTTTCTTCAATTGAGGACATTCGGATCTGAAATATCCTGGCTTCTTGCACTCGTAGCATATAGGGGTTTGATCTTTCTCCTTTTCTATGCTTTGATCCCCTTTTGTAAATTTCTTTCTCATCCCCTGTTTCCTTTTTCTTAGAAACTTCTTGAATTTCCGGGTGATGAGAGCCATCTCCTCATCCTGATCTTCATCTTCAGAGTCATCTGTTTCATAATCAGGTGAAGTTGTGGATTTGAGGGCAATGGTTCTTTTCTTTTTGATTTCATCCTCTTGATGTTGCATCATGCTAAGTTCATGAGTCATCAAGGATCCAAGAAGCTCTTCTAGAGGTAGAGTGTTCAAGTCCTTTGCTTCTTGGATGGCAGTCACCTTGGCTTCCCAAGTTCTTGACAGTGACCTGAGAATCTTCCTTACAAGTTCACTGTTAGTATAAGATTTGCCAAGACTCTTTAAACCATTGATTA